>NC_058412.1:134518266-134574123 GCF_002201575.2 Neomonachus schauinslandi
GGGAAGGGCTTGGCTGTGGGGAGCATGTGTGCCGCCTCGGCTCCAGGAGGGGGGATCCAGCCCCCTTGCTGCCTTTCGGAACAGAACCCGCAACGTGGCTGCGGCCGTGTCTGGTCTCCAGACACAGTTCTGGACTGCCCAGCACTTTGCCAAAATCTGCATAAGTTGCCAACATTTAAAAATTGAAGAATTACCCACCCCTGCCAAATGTGTATTTTTAGCTTCTTCAAAAACAGCAAATGGGACCATGTGGTCCCACGGGGCCTCCACATTCCCTCCTGGCGGGCAGAGGCTGGAACCGCGTGGGGGCCCCTCACGTCAGGGGAGCCATGCTGCATGCATTCACCTGCATTACCCATCACCTTACTTTGAGGACCCCAGGGGCCCTTGAGTTTGAGACCCTGTAGCCTACTCTGGCTGCTAAAGAGCAGTTTGTGAGTCTGTGTGGACCTGAATAAATGAGCAGACGCCAGGTTTGACCCCAGGTGGCCGTTCACATTGGCATTCGCTCAGTGGGCAGGTGCCCTACTGCTCGGGGACCCAGGATTCTCTGTCGGAAACCCCAGTGCTAACCTCGTTTTCTTCTTGGTTTTGTAACATCCGATGAATAACTGAGGAGCGAGTCGACATTGTGTTTTGGTGGAAATCCACCCACCGTGTGCTCAACCTTAGGAAACCATGCCTAAGATGCGGTCCCTGAGGAATGCACTAATGTGCCCACTGGTGAGGAAGAGAAAGTCCTGATTTGACCCTGAAAAACCAGCCACAGGGAAATGCAGGTTGAGTCATTAAATAAGCTCTCTCCCCACAGGAATTCAAGGACAGCAAAAAATCCCGACAAAGAGGAAGAGCCAGCCAGCGGTGCCAACGGAGGCCTGCGTCCAAGGAGGTGAAAGTGCTTTCTCAGGCGTCACACCCTTGGGGACATGGAGCATGTGAGGGTGGCTTGTGGTCGAGAGGACAGCCGGTGGGAGCCCCAGCACGCAAGGAGTGCTGCATCCACAGGGGACCGGGCCTTTGGTAGATTGTCTCTGGGGACAGAGCAGGCGGAAGCTGGGGACCGTCACTGTTCTTGCCCTGCCCCCGGCCAGCCGCTCTCTGTCATCGGAGTTGACCCCTTGCATCCCCTGGAGCTTCAGAGCAGTGACAGCTGGCTCTGGATTTCGCTGGGCCCAGACACAGCTAGCTGGCCACTGCTGCTCGGAGACGACCCTCCCCCCACCCTGACACCCCTGGCTCATCTACCTGGGACAAGGTGTCACTTTTTCCGGAAGCAACATATGGTCATTACCAAAAAAAAAAAATCATTTTTTCAGTAGCTGATTCTGGACAGAGGTGAATTATAGCAGCTTGGCTTGACAGCATAACCCCATATCCCCCCACTGGTTTTCTTTTTTTTTTTAACCTGCTTGTCTTTTTTGTATGAGAGATTCTGAGGGTTTCCTGCAGCCAAACTGGGTTTATTTGTCATTCTATCAATCAGAAATTGTTATTAATGGCTCGCCTACACATCTGCAATGGGATGGTAATTTATGTCCATAATAATAGCCTGCGGGTGGCTTGGGTTCCTACAGGCACTGATCAAGGGAAGATTAAACCATGCTCAGTATACAGGAGGCTTTCCAGATTGGTGGCAGTGGCTTCTAGGCATCCAGAGAGATCCATCAGCATCCCTAATACAAACGGAGAGGAGGGGGCGGGCGAGGCGGCAGAGAGAGGCCCCAGGAGAGTGCGAGCCAGGCCCCAGCTGGTCCCTGCCTTGCCTTTTCCGTCTTTTTTCCTTTTTCTCTCTTCTCGCCCCAAACCCACACTCCTCTCAGCGAGGGCGGGATGTGATTAAAACCATCCATCCTTTGCATCATTTATTCATCCACTCATGCATTCATTCAGCAAAGATACGTCGTGCACCTGTGACGCGCTGGGCACTGTTCTAGAAGTGGGGTACTGCAGGGAGCAAGGCAAAGGGTCTGTCTCTGTGGAACTTAAATCGTGGGGAAGCAGGCAGCAAACAGACACAGTCTCCCCCTTTATCCGGGGGGGTGCGTTCCCAGGCCCTCACTGGACATCTGGAACCACGGACACCACCAAGCCTTGTGTGTACTATGTTTTTTCCTCCAGGTACACACCTCTGGGAAAGTTTGATTTATAAATTAGGCACAGAAGAGAGTGACAACAATAACCCATAATAGACTAGAGGAAGCATAACAATCTCCTGTAATAAAAGTTACGTGAATGTGGTCTCTCTGTCTCTCTCAAAATCTCTTGGGCTGTACTCGCCCCCTCCTTGTGAGGAGGTGACGTGTTAAGATGCTGTGTGAAGAGATGAGTGAGCTGGATACGCAGGCCTGGGATGCAGTGCGAGGCTACTAGGGACCTTCTGACACTGTGTCAGAATCAGGGACATGCGCCTTCAGGCCATGGCTGACTGTGGGTAACTTAAACCCCGGATAAGAGGGGACCACTGTACATGAAATAATAGTGAGATGCGTGAAGGAGAATAGGAAGGCAGGGTTGGGATGGGAAGTGCTGGGGGTGGTTGCAGTTTGGGATTGGGTGGAGACAGGGTAGTCTCCCCGAGCAGGTGACATTGGCTTAGAGACCTGCAGGAAGTCAAGGGGTGAGCCAGGGGGATGAGGAAGGGGAAGAGCTTTCAGACAGGGAGAACAGTAAGTGCAAAGGTCCTATGGTAGGAATGTGCTGGGCATGTTCAAGGAAAGCAAGAGAGCCCTGCACGAAAAAAGTGTGAGGTTGGTTTTGCTGTTGCCGCTGTTCCTGTTCTGTTGAAGGCCCAGAAGATGAGGAAGGTAGCGCAGGTGTCCCCCTGGGGCCTGGAAAGGTGGTTCTTCCAGGCCTTTACGGTTCATGTAAAGCTCCTGTAGGAAGCTTTACTCGGGAAGAAAAGTCTTTTCTTAAAAGCCACGGTCCCTACTTTCTTGCAAGACTCAAGTTAGTAATTTCCAGATTCACATACTCAGAGTGCAAGCTTGCCACCGTCCTGAGCTTGTGATAATCGAAGATGTGACCAGGCTGTGGGGCAGCTCCCAGCAGCCACGTCCGCTGGTGTGATTTATTCACACCTTCCCGGGCCGGTGCAAGCTCTGAAATTGGCAGGATGCACAGGGCAAGAAGGTTCAGTTCAAAGCAGGGAACGGGGCTAGAGAGGGAGTGGGCAGAAGTCACCTTTTTCAGGCAGTAAGAACTCCGCTGCATCACATACCTCTTCTCTCTGTCACCCCTCTCTCCAAGGTAGGCTGAAGTCAAGGACAGACAGGCAAGCAGGCCTTAGGTCTCTGGCATCAAATGCTTGCCCAGCAGCCCCCTGCGCACCCCCCTCCCGCATTTTGCCTGAGGCTCTGCGGTGTCAGGAGACCCTGCCAAAGCAGGCCTGTGGCACCCCGCTTCAGGGACCCTCAGTCCCTGCTCCTTCCTGCTTCACATTCCCACCTCTCAGAGGACAAGGAATGAGTTTTGCCTGGGGGGAGAAAAACCCACCCAGAGGGTCCTCACTTAACAATACACCCCTACCCCAAGAATGCCCCTGTCCAAAGGACCCGCTTTCTCGAATGGGTAAAATGATCCCAGATGTGCCCCAGAGCCTGACGCCCACGGCTCGGGTTTCGTGCAGGAAACCGTTTTTGGAGCGGTAGGGCACGTCGGAAAGCCACTTGCTGGCTTTCGCCTTCTCCTGGAGAACACGTGGGCTCCAAGCTGACTCTGCAGAGGTGAACGCGTGTCCCCTTGTACCGGATGCCGCAGGTGTTGGCAGCATGTGACATTCCTGTCCCGACACGGAGCAGGCACGTGAGGGAGCTAGGAGGGCGCCAGGTGTCAATTTTGGATGCGGGTCGTAGCTGTATGGGAGTTGAGGACTTTGAAGCTTATCCGGATGTAGACAGAAATTTTCAGCTGTGCGTGGTACCCACCAAAACAACGTATCTTAAAAAAGAGAGAAAAAGAGAAAAAAGGCTGCTGTTTGTGATGTTTGTGACCAGGAAAGGAGTAAATGAGTATCTGGGGGCTTTGAACCCAGGGCAGGCGGCTGAGAGTCTGTTCTCCATCAGGGCCTGGCTTTCTGTGCCCTTTGCGGATAGTCCGGCCAGGCCGCCGCGGGCCTTATTCCCAGAGAGAACCGCAAAGGTGGCCAGCTGCAGCTCTGGGCTATTGGGGCGAATATTTGCTTTCTTGAATAAATGTGGATCTTTGGGGAATGGCGTCAAAATAAGCCACAAATGCAAAACTCTTTGTAAATTATGTAAATTCCTATTTATCTATATAATTGGCAATCACTGGGGGTTGTAATGCCCAGCAGTTCACGATCTGTTTCAGCTGTGCTTTTACGGCCGGCCCAAGATTACCGTGTGTAGCTGACAAAGTGATACGGCGGCGACGTCACCCACCGATGGGGACGGGCCCCCTCCCCCCACCCCTTCCCCCCTCCGCCCCCGGCCCCCAGCCGGGCAGAGAGATGAGAACCCGAGTTCAGCGCAAGCCCAGGTCGCCATGTAGAGAAATTTAAGGTGGTGGGTGACAGAGCGTTGGCCTTGACCAAATGTTAAGTTCTCCATGAGTGTTTCATAAGTTATTATAGGTATAAAAGTCAGTATCTATCATGAGGAAACAGAAGGGACTGGTTTGCTACGACTGTGTATAGTTTAGAGAAGCGATTATTTATTGTGAGACTGTTCTTTACTTCAATTCCTTTGTGTGGATCTGTTAAAAGTAAAGCCACTGTATATATATATAGATTTTAAATTGTGTTCTGAATCCAAACTCCTATTCCTTAGAGCTTTAATCACATTTTTAAAACGCATATGCACTGTTTGGCTCTGTGGCAAGAAGGTATCTTGGAGAGAAATTCACTCATTGTGCTAACACTCAGAAAATACTAACTGTCAAATGCATAATAAAAAAATCTAGAAGTTTGCTCTGATTTGTGGGTTTGTCTTGCTGTTGTTATATGCATGGCTACACATCAACTTTTCATGGACCTCTGGAGAGCGTGGAGGGGGTTAGAGTCCAGGAAGTAGAGTCCATCCAAAGTCAATTATGGAGGGAGGCGAGCATGGGGCTGCTTGAATTTTAAGGAAGGAGCGGGATTTGGGGACCATCCGAGGAAGATAAACAACTCAAGGCAGTCCGGAAGAGAGAAATTTGGGGAGAGATTTGGCTCCTTCCCCTGGCACTGTCCCATTCACCTTGGTAGCGCCACCGAGCTTGCTCCCGTGGCCTGCAGGCCACGGCAGTGCTGGGACAGGAGTCCGGGGACAGGGCAATCACGGCCAGCAACCCGCGGTTGACCTTATCAGCCCTTTAGACGGTCATTTTATTTTGCTTTGCTGCTTACAGTTCTCGAGAATTAGCAGCCACCGGTGACCGCATTTTATTTGATCTCCTCCATCCGCTGCAATGGTTTTAAGCCTTCAGGACAACGAGGGCGTCTCTGGGGTTGGAAGTGTCAGAACAGACTTGGGTTTCTTCATTTTCTTCCCCCTCCCCTCCTCCCTCCCACCTCCTTTTTCTTGCTTTCTTTTGCATCAAGGATTGGAGACTGCCCCGGGGTAAGGAAGTGGACGGAGGCTCAGCTAAAGAGCAAACGGAAACCCAGGATTCTGAGTGGGTTTGATCTCATCCAATCCGAGAAAACCCATGAGCCTCTCATTTTAAGGAAACTCATTTTAGAGAATTGTGACTTTGATGAGCACTGGTACGAATTTTTTCCTACAGGATGTGAGGCCGCGTAGGAGTGGCTGCTAGGGTCCAGGGGAGGCCCTAGCCGGACCCGCAGTGCGCAAGCCCAGGGAGATGCTGCATCCCAGGGCGGTGGAGGGAAGAGAGGAGCTCCAGCAGTTGGGAGCCGTGGAGGCTGGGGGTGGAGGAAGGGAAGGGGCGTCCACGGAGTGGCGAGCCCACCACTGGGGCCCAGGGCGGAAAGCAAATGCCGGTCTCTTGGTTCAAACGTGTAAGAATTTCGGGATGGAGACAGCAGAGCACCCGCCCGACGTGGGCTTCCCTGCCCCAGGTTGTGGGCCCTGAAGCCCAGTGGGAGGGCTAGTGATCCCACCTAATCACCAAGGGGCCTAGCTTTAAGCCTAGTGCATAAGCCAGGCCTCAGTTTCCTCGTTTATAAAATGGGTGTGATAATACCGGCCTGCCTACCTCATTGCTTTATCTGGAGGTACAACTGAAAGGAGCAATCTATGTAAAAAAATTTTTTAATCCTAAACTCACACCAGGCATGAGGCACAGTCTCCAGGTCTTCCAAGTTTGCCCCGAACTAGTCACTAGCTCCTATTTTTACTCAAAGTTCCTCATGGAAGCACATCTTTGAATTTAGACTGTTCCTCAAAGTAATAGAATTTGATTTCTAGAAATTGTCAGGATAGTTGATTCCCCTCTGCCCCAGAAGATATATAGTCTCTAAATCCCCAAATTCTTTTATAGGAATTCTTAAGTATCTCAAAGCTCGAGCAAATCAGTTACCTGTTATTCAGGCCATTATAAACCCACTTGGGTCCTTCAGTCATCGGCTATGTGATTTCCTTTTTCTCTGCTGGCAGGAGTGCTCAGCACTGTTGAGATCTGAGTGGTATTTAGCGCGGGGAAATTTAAGAATTAGTCACCGCCAGGGGCCAGGAGGAATGAATGCAACCAGGCTTCCTCCAGGTGTGCGTCATTAATCCTTCCGGCCTTCCAGAATGATGTACTGAGTGCCTGGCAACAGGTGAGGTGATAAATGGAAGAGGCAGAGGGGTCGGGGCCTGCCCTGCAACAGAAGGCACCCGGCTGATGGTTGTGAGGCAGCCCGAAGCGGAGGGCTGTTGGTCCAGGCTGGGGGTGCAAGGAGGACTTCCCGGAGGAGGTGAGTGAGAGTGAGCCACCCCAAGCCGCGGGGAAGGGCGCCCCAGCTGAGCAGAGTCTTGGAGAAGCCCAGGGGTGGAGGCGGGGGCGCCCAGGGAAGGCCGAGGAGCTGTGGCTGTAGGTGGGTCAGGCCCGGCGCGGGGAGAGCAGATGTGGGCGGGAAGGGAGAGCAAGGAGGACTTAGGACCAGGGTCACGACACAAGGAGCCAAAGGCAGCTCAGCTCCCCTCCCCCATCATCTCTGCCCACCTGAAACGGGCGGGCCACGCGCTCCCCGTCTGCATCGGCGGAGCGTCCGGGGGACAAACACCTGTTTGGGTTTTAGACACACCCTTAGCCCACGAGTCCCAGAAAAGAGGGGAGCTGCCCATCCGCCCGGCGGGAAGGGGACATTTCTGGGGCGCCGTGTGCTGGGTCTGGCCCGCGCACAGTGGGGTTCGTGGGGTACGTGCTGAAGGAGCCAACTCGCGGGTCAGTACGGGGCCCGGAGAGCGGCGATCTGCAGACCGGGCCTGTGCAGGTTCGGCCTCGGGGGCCGCCGGCCGCCGAGGGGACAGCATCCAGCCAGGCGCCCGTGGGAGGGAGCGACCACGACCCAGGAGAGCTCCGGGGGCAGAGACCGGCAGTGGGCTGGATTCCCCGGGCGGCCTGCCCCAGGCCAGGCCCCGAACAGCCGGCTCGTGAGTCGTGACTTTTCTGTGTCCCCGTCCATCTGGAAATGTCTTTGTGTTGGCGTGTGTGGGCGCTAGTTTGGCTAGGGGTGGCATTCTAGGCGGACAGCTGTGTCCCCTCCGCCCCTTGGGGATGTTCATTCTCTCCTGAGGTCAGTACCTCGGCCTAGAAGTTTCTCTGAGACCCCCGGCAATCCTACCGCAGCTGAGTCCTCTTTTCTCCCTGGGGCCTTTAGGACTTTCTTATCCTTGATGTCTTGCAGTTTCAGTAACAAGTGTCTGGGTGCGGATCTTTGTTTCCTCCAGTTTATACCAATTAGTACTCCTTGGCAGGACTCCCCCATCTGAGGATCCTCATCCCCCAAACCCTCCTTTTAAAGCTCTCCCCCTAACACCACTACTCTACCCTGCTCTGCCTTTTCTGGAGGGCCCGTTAATTGCACTTCATCTAAAGTACGTATTTTCTCCGTTTCTCCCTTCCCTGCTATCATATGTTTCCTTCCTCCCTCCCTCCTTTCCTCTCTTCCTTCCTTCCTTCCCTCCTTCCTGATTTGAGAGAGAGAGCACGAGTGAGCAGGGAGGGGCAGAGGGAGAGAAAGAATCCTAAGCAGGCTCCACACCCAGCGCAGAGCCCAACGTGGGGCTCGATCCCACGACCCTGAGATCATGACCTGAGCTGAAACCAAGAGTTGGAGGCTTCACTAACTGAGCCACCCAGGCGCCCCATTTTTTTTCTTTCTTACCTTGAGTCTGAGTTTAGTATTGAAAATCCAGACCTCTCATTAGACTATTTTAGGTTATCCAGGGAGCAAGTCTTCCCATAAAGCTGACTACCAGCCAGTCCACAGATGTTTCTAGGGGACTCTCCTCGTGCAAAGGGCCGCGAGGAGCCCAAATGCATGCTAAGTTCTCCCGTTTGTTCACCCATGTGTCACCTTTGTAAATCGTCAAGATCATTCCACCACATAGGTACTGTCATTGTCCTCATCTTACAGATTATCCAGAAAGCCGAGGCCCAGAGAGGTCATGAGCCCATGGTCCTGTACTGGTAACTAGCCCTCAGCTCCGTGCAAAGTGCTCACTCGTCCTAGTAGATGATTAGTTAGTGGCAGGACACAGTGAGGACGTAAGGCTCATAATAATTTTATGAAGATTTTTTTAAATTAAAGCATTTAATAAGTGATACTCTTCCATGATTCAAAAATTAAAACTACCCCCAAAATTGCCCTACCCCTGCTCCTGCCCACCCTGTTGTAGGTAATCACATTTCCTACTTTCTGGTCTACCTGCCACTGTTTCATTGTGAGGATATGGGCAAGTACAAGCACGTGGTCTTGCTCTTCTCTGCTTCCTTCCGCAAAAGTTAGTGTTCAACACTGTGTGATTTTTTTTTTTTCTGATTCCACTTTTTACACCAAATGTGTAGATTTTTTTCCTGACACCAAATATGCGTCATTTTTCTACCCCAATTCTCCAATTCTGTGACACCAGCTGGGTGTCCGACAATCCAATTCCGTTCTGACACTACCCACCCAGAGTGAGCGTCAGATCCTCCAGGTGCCCCCTCTTCAGACACCAGTGCACATGGGGTCCCCTGGTGACCCACGCTTCTGCCCAGCTGACTACAAATTTGAGGGTTCACACAACCCTTGCCCCCCATCAGGTTCGATAATTCATTACAGTGACTCACAGGACTCAGGAAAGCTCTTCTGTTCCTGTTATAGATTTTATTATAAAGGACACAACTCAGGAACAGCCAAACGGATGGGATGTGGAGGGTGGGTTATAGGGGGAAGTGGGTGGCAGAGCCACATGGAGCTTTCATGACCTTTCTGAGCCCAACGCCTTCCCAACACATCAAAATATTCACCAACCCAGAAGCTTTTAGGTTTTATTGCGGGTTCCTTATGTAGGCACAATTGATTAAATCACTGACCACAAGTGATGGAACTCAGTCTCCAGCCCCTCTCCCCTCGGAGGTCGTGGGGTGCCCCTGAGAATTCCAGCCCTTTTACCCTGGCTTGGTCTTTCTGGCCCTTGGGCCCCCATCCTGAAGAAGTCTACCCCTCCCCGATGAGCCATCTCATGAACACACAAAAAAGAGTCAATTTCGAAAGTTTTAGGAGCTCTATGCCAGAAACTGGGGACAAAGTCCAAATATTAATTTCCTATTATACCATAAACCTGTACTTTTTTTGACCTTGCTTTTTGGCTTAATATATCTAGGAGATGAGTTTACCATGCTCTATTCAACGGGTACCCATTGATGGACACTTGGATCACTTTCAGTATTTTGTCATGACAAGGGTCACCCCAGTAAATAAGGCCACAGCTCCCCTGCACTCACCCCTCCTGGAAGGGAGACTGCTGTGTGAAGGAGTACATGCTTCTGTGGTTTTCGTAGATGTTCTCACGTTTGAGGAATCTATCATTATCATCCCCACCTCCGGATAAGTAGTCTACCTGAGGCTCAGAAAGGAGAAGTCATTTCCCCCAAAGTGACACAGCCAATGAGGAGGTAGGAAGGACACAGCTTCTTCAGGGACAAGGTGGGGACTAGAGTGGAAAATGCTGTTGGGGAGAAGCGAGATCAAGGGGGTTTAGGAGTCGGGACGTTAGGGAAACAGCAAGTGGGATGAGGTCTGGAATGGAAGGCAGTGGGAGCTGTTGGGGGTTTTTGACAACTCTCCCCTGCCTCATCATGTTCCTGGAGGTGACTGACTCCTTTCTGGAATTTTGAGAACATTGGGAAGCGCAGTGGGAACCATTAACAACAGACTATGTCTGTCCCCTTGTCCTTACTGTTGGAGCTACTACTTTCCGCGTGGGCTAATTGGTGGTTGAGGACAGGAGGCATTTGCAGAAGTGCTAGCCCCCCCCCCACCATCTCATAAAAATAGCTCTTGCATCTTTTCACCAAGATGAGAATCTTTTCCTCATTGAGAATGCAAAACATGAGGTCTGTATCCATGCATGCCAGGCATTTTGGGGGTGTCTGTAAAAACTTAACCCCACCCCCAGATTAGACCTTCTGTGGCACAGTTGATGCCACATGACCCCACAGCTCTGCCATATCTGATTGGACCAGGGCTGGGCACTGAACAAGCCGTCCGCCAGGAGCTCAGAAGTGCAATGGCATGAGGGAGGTGGTCAGATGTCGGGAGTGAAGGACCTCAGAAAGAGGCTCCCTCTTCTGCCTTCTACATAGAGTGCTGAAGAAAGGTGGGCTCTAGAGACAGAGGAGTAGGGAAGCTACGCTCCTGGGAGAGCATATCAGCACAGAGCCCGGTTCTTGGTGATGCTTCTAGCGAGGACTGGCTGTACTTCATGCATGGGTTTCATGCAACCATACATTTTCCTTTCCCTTTCCCTTTAATCCCTCCAGTTCCTGAAGCTCACGTAATGGGGTAAGAATTCTAATGTGGGTACCCTCTTCTAACTTAGCAACCAGAATCCAGTAATCACCAGCTCTTATTGCCTCAAGTCCAAGGGAAAAGGGACAGCTCTGTGTCTGGTGGCTCCTGCACCAAATCCTGGCTCCGCTGTGATTGTGCCAACCTGGGTCACGTCTCCACCCCCCAACCAATCACGGGCCAGGACGATACAACCCAGGATGGGCCTGGGCTCAGAGACTTACAAGGCTCTTGGACCGAAGGAAGTTTGGATGGTCTTCCCAGAAGTAGGGAAAATGGGTGACAGGCAGTAAAACCCACAAGGGCATATTCAGGTGCCTAGTTGTCCAAGGCTGTTGATTAAGACATCATGCCTGTCTTGAATTAAGTGAATTAAGTGCTTCTTCCAAGTGAAACCATGCTTTTCATCAGTTTCCAGCCCGCCAATATGAAATGCATCTTGACAGGCTTGTTCAGAGACTTCTTTCCAAGCACACATCTCTCCAGCATTTGTCACTGGAGAAGGTCCCATGACATCTTTATTTCTCTTCATGCCCCATGGCCCAAGCAACAGCCTAGTGTTGTAAGTAGGGGAAAGAGATCATTCGAAGGGAAAATCTGCGTTCCTTTAAGAAGGGTGTTAGATGAGGCTGCCTCCCATGTTGCAACACAGCTACACGTTTGAGGCCAATGAGTGGGAAACTCACTATGGGATGCCCGGGAAAACTTTGCCCACAGCCATATCCCCGTCGTACCCAGGGGCAGAGCATCCAGAGTTTCAAAGTTGAACCTGTGATATCTTAAGTATTCATGCACTTAGGTGCTTAGATCAAGAACCGGGAGAACCCTTTTCCTACTAATTAATTGACTAGCCTTGGGATCAAGGAGCCCTAATTACAGCTATAGGTTAGAGATCGGGAAACACCACTATACATTAGAATTGCATGGAATCTTCTCCAGAGTTAATTCGGTAACTAATGCTGGCTCAGGCATTTTAAATGTGACCCTGGCTTAGAAACGGGGTAGGATAAGTTCTAAGGGGGTTTTCCTTTTCTCTTGGTTTATATAAATACGA
Source organism: Neomonachus schauinslandi (assembly GCF_002201575.2). Classification (NCBI taxonomy): domain Eukaryota; kingdom Metazoa; phylum Chordata; class Mammalia; order Carnivora; family Phocidae; genus Neomonachus; species Neomonachus schauinslandi. Next base: position 134,530,263 of record NC_058412.1, read on the forward strand.
AGCATTAAAACAAACAAGCAAACACCCCCATTTCCTAAGAACCTACTATTTACCAGGCCCCTTCTCCCTCTACACCTCCCATGAGCCAAGCCTTCCCCAAGGCCCACTTGTCCTCAGCCCCTGTCCCCGCTTCTGCCTCCCAAAGGCCCTAGGGAGCTGGCCTATGTGGGTTCCTCCTCAGAGCGGGTAGAACGAGAAGCCAGAGGCGGAGGCGAAGGTCAAGGTTGGAGACCTCACAGTTAATTCGTAAATAGCTTGTCTTGCACATAACTTTGTCATTTTTGCTTAGTGCTCGTTCCTCCCTTTGCCTCCCTCATGAGGGTGGAGTAAATACCTACTCAGTACTTAGCCAAGCACTTAGCCCTTGGGTGCATTCCACGAACATTCGTCCAGTAAATGAAGACAGAATGAGCACCACAGGGTCCTTGCCTTGATGGTCTTGCAGGCTACTGGACAAGCAAGCACACAGACCGTTACTGGCCCAGGGGTTCGGTGACAAGGGGGCACTGTGGGAGCAAAGGGGAACAGGGTCCGCTCTTCGGGACAGGACAGAACAGAAGCCTGTCAAGGGTGGGGCCCCTCCACCGCTCCAGTGAGTCACCACAGTGGCCTGTCTCGACTCAGGCCAGGGCTACCTGCACCCTGAGGGAAGCCCAGCCTTGCCAGGCCTCGCCGTGCCCACCCGAACATGGGGATGCTCTCCCGAGCCGTTTGCAGGCCCCCGCAGGCCGGGCCGCTGTGGTCTCAGAGGCCTCGGGTGACACAACACACGGAGTGCACGCCTATCCCGGGCCAGGCCACTCTGCGGGGCTGTGAGTTTCTGAGAGCGTAATTATTTCTCTTTAGAAACTGATGTGGAATGTGGCTCAGTCAAAGTGGAAGAGATAATTTGAATTTTGTTATGATTTTTAAAAAAGGTTGGAGTTTATTAAGAAGAAATCCTTCATTTGGCTTGGTTGTGTTAAATTTTACATCACTCGCGTGATTACGTATTAATAGAGTAGGGTTACAGTTGACTAGTTGACGTAATGCTAATTTTGAAGGCACTTAACGAAGTATTTGTCATTTTATTTTGTAAGTTTTTGTTTGTTTGTATTTCGGAGCCAACAGACAATTTTTTCAACCCTCAGATATCAGCCCCTTGGAAGGTTCCGGAGCCACAGCCCTGGCTTGCTGTAGGGTTCCTTACCAACATGGGTCCAGTATTGCCTACGTTCCGATGATGGGTCTTGAGAGACAAAGCGGCACGCTGGACGGTTTTGTTCGTCCTGGGCAGATAGCCGTTGCTTTGTAGCAGACCATCTCAAAATTTGATGGCTTAAAAAAAAACAGCCATTTGTTCTTTCCCACAAGTCTGAGGGTCCTCTGTGGGGTTCCAGTGCCCTGGGCCAGGTGCGGCTGATGTCAGCAGCCAGCTGGGGGTTGGCTCGGGACCGGTTGGTCTGGCGTGGCCTCGGCTGGGGTCACTGGGCTCTGCGGCACGTGATGCCTTGTCTCCCAGCAGGCTAGCCTGGGCCCATTCTCACGGCCGAGCAGGAAAACGGGGTGGGGGGCTGAGGGGACAGGCATGCGGGGCTCCCGGACTCAGGCGCCTCCACACCCTGCTGATCCAAGCAAGGCAAAGGCAGTCCAGAACCAGGGGCGCAGCGACCCAGGCAGTGACTGCGAAATCACACCGCAAAGGGCATGGTTGTCGAGGAGGCGGAGGATTGGAGTTACGGTTTGGTATTTATCACAGCTGAACAGCAAATCTGTCATTTGTGCTTCTTATTTCAAGGAAATATTTAGCCCTAGCATGAAACGAGACTTCGTGACACCCAAATTCTGTCTGTGCGATCCGGTGCAAATCTATGTCGCCTCAACCTTCTGTCAAAGAACAAAGATGCAAAATGCACACTTGCTGCAATGCTCTTTCCCAGCCTTGGGCTGTGGGGCATCCATAGGAGTTTCATCAGAGGCGGTGATTGCGTGGGCTGTGAGGTCTGTAACTCTGCTCTTGTCTGAGGGCTGTCTGCCTTTGAGCAAGCAAATTAACCCCTGCGTCCTAGGTGCTTTGTAGGCTGGAGATGGCAGCATGAGCTGCTCACAGGGTCACAAGGACTCGGGGAGATCATACGTGTCAAAGGCTTGGCGTTGCTGCAGGACGCATTGAATGTGCTCCGTAAGCGTTAGCTGCCATCGATGTTCTTATTGGCTCCCCAGAGCCCAGCACCCGGTCAGCACCCAGTCTGTGTTCAGGAAAGTCTGGTGACTGAATGAGTTGATGATGTGAGACCAGCTTTTCTGAGAGCAGAGAAATGGGGAGCACATGAGGGAGAGGAAATAAGGACATAGGGCCAGGCCCTTGGGGTCTCTTTAGGAACAAAATGGCTTCCCGATCCCCTGTCCCAAGACCAAGGCCTGGGCTATGACATAACCAAAAGGTGTCCAGCCCGAGACTACTGAAGGATGGGAAGAAGGCTTTTTCTAAGAAATTTGAGCTCTTCCTTTTCTCTGTTAGAACGGTAAAACCACGATGACGGCAAAGGGCAACAGAATATCATTGGAGAGGTCCCAAGTGCCTTGGGCTGGGTGTGGATGAGGGTCTGGATGGAGGCCCTCCTCTGACGGACTTGGCCAGAAGGCAGATTGCTGCTGGGGGGCGGGGAGGGCATTGGTGGGAGAGGATTAGAATGTTCTCAGGGGAAAGGACTATGAGCGGATCCTCTATAGACACTGATCACATTTGAAATGGGACACTTTGGCTCAGGAGGAACCTTCTGGGCATGGGAATTCCTGAGCCCAGATGGTGGGAAAATCCTCTGAAAACTTTGGGATTTGGGTCTGTGCAGCTGGGCGGCAGCTGTGGGCCCAGGTGGTACCACCTGCTCCGGGCAGCGCATTTTCCCACCCTCGTTGGGGAGGCCCGATCTCTCTCACTGCAGAGCTGCAGGGAACATGGAGAAAGCAGAGAGACGCTATTTGTTGGAAGGATCTAGGAGATGGGCGTCCAGCCCGGAAGCCTCCCGGAAGCTCGGGGTTCATTACCAAGAAGGCCCAGAGCAGCAAAATCTGCACCGTTTTCCCTGAGGCCTCCAGTAAGTCATCCTCTGATGTCACATTCCCTGCACCTGCAGAGCTGTGTGGTCAACGCTGGGTAATGGGACTCCGTAAATTCAGAGGTTATAATTGTTCTGACAGGCTATGGATTGGATCTCTTCGAATTATCTATGAAAAAGCAAATTAAGGGCATAATCCTGATTGCATGGGACATACCTAACCTACTGACAGAAACAAACTCCGTGATCTTTCAGAGCATCTGTTACTAGGTCATAAATTAATAGGGTAATGGCCAGTGGCTCTCTTTTAGGCCCCCCAGAATGCTGGCGGGTGACATGGTCTCGGTTCTTATGCTTGAAGTCACCCACAGAAGCATTTCAAGTAGCTAATTAAAACTGTTTCCTTTAGGATGCACATGGACTGCTTTGGGCTCACAATGACGCCCCGAAGGAGTCAAGGGCCTAGGTCTGCAGTCAGGTGGCTTGGGGCCCAGCCCCAGCTCTGCCGCTTGCTTCCCTGGTCAGTTCCTTAATCTCTCTGAGCCTCAGTTTTCCCAACTGTAAAATGGGGATGATAAAAGTACCCACGACCCCCTGCTGACGGTCTGAGCCCACGTGCCAGGTATATGAGCAGACCACCTTGGACGTGGGTCCTCCAGGCCCGAGGGCGGCAGCCGGGGGTCTGCATCCTGACCACAGCTCTGAAAGTGCCGGAACCACCCAGCTGCCACCACTGTGTTCCTGTCTCACAGACACTTTTAAGATAAGTGTTTATTGTTGTGAGTAAGATCAGCCTGAAAATAACAGTACCGACCTCCGGGGTTATTCTGAGGACGGACTGAGTTAATGCGGGGACAGCTATAAGCTCAGCATCTAGTCAGTGCTGCCGAGTGGGGGAGACAACCACTCTTGTGTTGCGTTGCCAGATTTAGGATGTAAAAATGCAGGAAACCCTGTTCCATTTGAATTTCAGATAACAATAAATAAAATTTTAGCGGAACCAAGTACCCTGCAATGGTTGGGACACACTGTGTTGAAAATGACTCGTTGTTTATATGAAATTCAAATTGAACTGCGTGTCCTCTATTTTATCTTGTAATCCTAGATCGAGGGGATTTACTTCCTCAGATTCCAACCGATGTCTGTCTCTGGTGTGGTTTATCCTTTTATTCCCTAATTGAAAAAAACAAATATAGCAGTTTCTGAGTACTAAAACTTATTTTGGCAATTACCAAACCTGGCAACAATACAGAAGAATTGTCATTCTCTTCGTACCCCGGGAAAAGTGTAAGCTGGAATGATCTCTTATGTAAACAGTTTGTCAAAATGATTGAAGAACTTGAAAATGTTCATACCTCAAACTTTGATTACAGAAGTGCTCATCACAGTGTTACTCAAAATAGCAAAATAGCTGGGGGGGAAAAAACCCTATTGCTCAAATAATACTAATAATATGAAATTTTCCCCTAAGTTTTCCAGCAAGAAGTAAGACATACTCTGATGGCTGTCGGTAAAGGTTTTGGTGGAGTGACAAACAAGGAACAAAAATGTAGCCTCCTGGTTTGGCTACAGTTGGCCGGGGAACAGACGCTTTGGAGGCGATTGTTCACGTGCAGGGGACATCTCTGTGCCCACGAACGCAGTGGCTCGCAGCTCAGCCCCAGACCGGCAGCTGATTCCTTGACCAAGGGCCCAAAGCTCTGTGAAACTGGAAATCAGAGGGTTCGATTGAAGTCGCAGGAAACACACAGAATTCAGACAAAATCCTTCTCACAGCAGGACGTGTTGGGAATACCATCTTGGCCAAAGGCATGTCTGGGGTGACGCATAAGGGCCCAAAAATGCTTAGGGTCAGCCTGGTGGCCGGGCACCAGGAGAAGTCTGGTGTCTCCTTCTGGCTCATTCTCTGTCTGCAAAGGTAGCCTTATGCGTTTGCTGAAGCGCTAGAGGGGTGCATGGTGGCTTGGCCAAGCGCCAGCTGGACTCCACCACCCGGTATTTGGGAACACGTGGGTTGTTGATTTCCTGCGACATCTAGGAGCATGAATTGACACCCACAGACCTTGGGTTGGGGGCCGAGTCTCCGGAGGGGCTTCCTGGAGGACATGGTGCGGGAGGGTTGATGGGGTCCCCTCCGCTACCTTCCCATTGCAGTGTGGACTTCAGCCCGCGGGGAGAAGAGGCGAGAACCGGAAGGAGCTGCCTTCGCACAAGGTGGCGGAGAGCGCGCTCACGCTGCGCAGCCTTGGGGCCCTGAGGCCCCTTCCCTTCCTCGGCGGCAAGCCCAGGGCAGCTTCAGGCCGCCTTACCCACGAGACACGGGAAGCCCAGGGCTTGGGCCCACAGCACTTCCTGGCGTCTGCAAAAACGTTGTGACTTCTCATAAAATCAGAAGAAAAATGAATATTGTAATAATAATGAATATCTAATAACATGACGTTCGTCTTTATAACAGCACAGTTGTGAAATACACTTTCTAAAGCTTTTTATGGAGGAAGGGGACCAGGAAGGCAAGGGTGCCTCGCGGCTTTCTCTGCAGACTCGTTTTCTTGTGGAGTTCCGGAGGAAGGGGGAGGGCCAGCGTCCAGCCAGAGGACGTGAGTGAGCCTGGAGACTCCCAGAAACTCTACGTGTGCGGGTGGGTTAACCCACTGGCATCGGAAGCTGGGGGTCCGGGACGCAGCCCCCGAGATGCCGGAGCATCTCTGCCAGTGACATCTGGGAGGCCCGAGCATGACGGGCTGGAAGCTTGGCCCGCTCCTCCAGGTGACTGTGGCAAGTTCTTTGACACTCTCTGCCTTAGTTTCCCCATCTGTGAAGTAAGGATAGTAAGGACACTTTCTCATGGGACAGCTGTGAGGATGGGGTGAGGCCTGTAAGTGCTCAGAGGAGTACATGCTGGGCACAAGGAAGGGACAGAGGGGAAGCAGGGGAGGTCTGTGTCTGCCATCTCTGTGTTGACTAAGAAACAAGGCCAAAGCCCTTCACTGTGCCGCGGCCCCACCCCGGTCTAAGTCCCCTCGGGGCCATTCTCAGCCTTGGCCGGGATGTGATCCAGCTCAAGAAGGACTCTGGGTTATTGGTACGTGCACTAGGCCAGACTGGGGGTCCCGAGTGCTCCTCTTTGTGGAGAACCACGTTGAAGGAATGGCGAAGGGGGGGGCCGAACTTGGCGGTCCCCTGTGTCAGCAGGGCATCTGCAGCCAGCACAGCGAGGCTGGGGGTGTCTGCCGGGGGCGGCTGGGGAGGCAGGTCCCGGTGAATCTTCACATTCAACAGCTGCGAGGACACCCAAGCCGGAGTGGAAATAATTGTTCAGAACCTGGGGGCCGGGGCTCTGGGTTCACCTGCGGGGCTGGCCCCCGCTTTCTGGAATCTGGTCCTATGGGGATAGGCATCCAGGGAAGTCACCTGCAGGCGGTCAGGGCTCTAAGAGACAGGAGCTCGGGGTGTCAGCCCTTCCAGAGACGGCGGTGAGGGACGGCCACTAAGTCTATAGCCCAGAGCTGGATGGCTGGGGTGCAAATCGGGGCTCGCCGCTCACTGGCTCTGTGACTCGGGGCAACCCCTCTGTGCCCCGGGTTCCTCATCTCTGGTTGCCGTGGGAGTGAAATGAGATCATACGTTTGAGTGTTTGGAAAACTGGTACAAACTCCCTGTTGCTATACTGTTCTGCCCAGTGTTGGGGGAAGTCACCAGGAGGGCTTCCTGGAGAAGGGAGCCTTTGAGTGAGGCCTCAAGGGATAAAAAGGCAGGCCCAGAAGGTGTGGTCCTCTGGGGAAGGGACTTGGGACCGAGGGAGGGACAGGGGTATGAGAGCAGATGGTGGGCTGTGGACCGGGGTGTAGGCCCCCGAGGCCGGGATATGTCTGAGTGCAGGGGAGTGAACGTGTGTGCGTGTGCACACTTGTGCGTGCACGAGCGTGTGAGAGTGTGCGTCTGTGTGGGTGTGCAGGTTTGCTGAGTGCAGTGGGCACCTGGGCCCCGGAGAATAGCAGGGAACAGAGGGGTAAGGGACTGTGGTTGTGCAGAGTCACAGGAGGACAGGTGGAGCCTCCCCAGTAGGCCCGGGGGAGCCATGACTGGGTTTGAAGCAACAGGGAGGGACAATGAGGGTCACACTTTCGAAAGGGCACTTGGGTCCCCCACCAGGGGTACAAGGTGGTGGGGAGGGTCAGACAGGGCTGGAGACCGTGAGCACCGGAACAGGAGCCCAGCCAGACAAGAGGCACCTGAGGCTGGAGGGAGCTGCTGGCCCAGCTGGGTCATCGCTGTGCTGCCAGCGTGCTCCCAGGACGATTCTCTCCAGAAGAGGTTTAAGGCTGGTGGAGTCTCTCACCCATCCTGTCCCTCGTCGGGGGCAGCTCAGCCGCCCCTGAGCTTGGGTCCACGTGGAATAGGATTCTGTCCCAGAAAGCTCAGGAGCCCCTGGGCTTGGCTGAGCGGCTGGGGAGCCCTGATTTCCTTTGCCAAAGAAAGCACCCCCACCCCCAGCAGCTGTGGGGACAGCAGGCTGCCATGTGACAGGCTGGCTGTGGTTTGGGGAGGTGCCTGGCGCCCTGTCGTGTGTGTCCTCTCATCTGGGCCCAGCCACGCCCCGACAGATGGATGCTCTGTGGGGAAAGGAAATGAGAACAAGGTGCTCTCGGAGGCGGCTGGCGGTGGCTGGCGGTGGGTCTCAGGGAGGCGGCTGGCGGCGGCGACATCCCCTTGGCTCTGGCGGGGCGCGGGCTGTTTGTGACACAGACCTTGAGGATGGAGGTTGGTGTCTACTGAGGGCCAAGGTCTCAGCTGTGCTCCCCCTGAATTCTCACTGCGCTCCCGGGGACCGTTCTTACTCCCACCTGCGGAAAGGCAGGGAAGGGGTTCAAGCGGAACTTGAACTTTGGACCTTGGAGCCCACAGTCGTAGCCTCTCCACCACTTCCAGCCCAGGGTTTCCCAACCTCAGCACCACTTACGTTTTGCACTAGATCCTTCTCCCTGGTGGGGGCTGTCCCGGGCCTTATCAGGTATTTAGCCATTCCCGGTGGTGACAGTCAAAGATGTGTCCAGACCTCACCGGACGTGCAAAATTGATCCCAGGGGATCCAGCAGCTCCATTTTAGGGAGGGTGCCCCCTTCCCTCCAAGCCAACCCCAGCGCTGCCTGTGTCTGTGGTCTGAGCCGCTGAAATGAGCTCAGGCCTTGTCGCTTGCTGCGTGGTGATGTAGCTTGGTCAGGTGGCAGGCCAAGATCTCCCAGAAATCAACACTTCCACACACCTTTCTGATCTGTATCTTCACTGGCGCTACCCCAAACAGAGCCCATATTAGCCTTGGGTGGGGGGGCGGAGCATGTACACAAGCCTTCGGCGCCTTCAGGTGCCACTTTATCAAGCCACAGGCCACCCTCAGGTCAAACAGGCTAAGGTTGGGTCTTCGGCAAAATCCCAGGGCTCATGAGTCCCCTGCGTGGTGTGGGCAAGAGTGTGAGCGTGAGGAGGGGTTCCCAGACCCAGCTGGCAGAGGTCAGAATCACAGCCGCCTCTCTGGAGGGGCATGAGGAGCTGAGGCCAAGACATGAAGTTCATGCACTCTTGGATCCAGCAGATCATCATGGGAAGCAGGCCCCAGAGTGCAGGTGTATCTGCTGAGGGCTGCTCATCCCAGAGGTTGTGAAGACTGAAAAACCCAGAGCCACGGAAAGCTCCCCGGCAGCAGCCTGTGTAACAAAACCCCCAAGACCACCCCGGCCCTGGCCACCTTTAGAAACGACAAGTATGTGAATATCCAGGGATGTGGTTTTCTCAAAAGAACGGAGGAAGCAGACACACCACGTGAAGATGGGGGCAGAGACCAAGGGACATGGCTCTGAGCCAGGGGTCCCCAAGGGTCATCAGCAGCCCAGGGGGGCCCAGAGACCAAAGGGGAGGACCTGGACTCTGGGTGAGTGGAGGGCTGCTGGAGGGCCGAGAGCAGGGGGTTGACATCACGAGATCTGTGCTTCAGGAAGACTGCGTGGGCTGGAGGGTGGGGAACAGACTGTTGGGAGGAGGGGGCGAGGAGGTCCATTAAGGGATCAGAGCCTGCAGATCTGACGAGGAGGCAAGAGAACCAGGCCTGCAATCGGCCCAGAACCAGAGGCACACTGTAAGGGACAGAGAGGGTGCAGGGACGGCTCTGGGGCAGGAACAGTTGGATCAGAATCACTGCTGGAGTGAGTGAATCCAGCTGTTTCCAGGCTCTGTAGCCCTCTGCTTGAGACCCATCCACCAGGGAGGGAGGGTCTGCTTTTCGGCCAGGGGAGCTCAGGACTCTGGATTCACAGTCTGACCTGATGGTGTGTGAGGCTGGGAAACGGGGAATCTCCCCAACAGGATGATGTGAGGAGCAGCCGATGGATGCTGAACAGCCAGAATACAGAGAAGCTAAGCCAGTGGCCACTACAGTAAGCAGATGATGGACGGATTGCAAAAAGCTCTATGATTCTTAGCCCTCCCTGTGTCTGTAGGATTAGGAATATGTTTGTGGCTTGTCCCATAAAGACATTGGCTTCCCCGTCTCTTGACTCTCGGCCGGACTCTGGCTTGCTTTGCTCAACCGAATGGGCACAACCAGTGGTGTATCAGCCTGTTGGCCCAGGTCTCCAGAGGCCTCGTGTGATTCTGCTCTCTCTTGGAGCCTGCCCAGCTGCCATTAGAATAAGCCTGGAGTAGCCCATGGGGGATGAGAAACCCCATGTGGGAGAGACCAGTTACCCAGCCAAGGCCATGCTAGGCCAGCTGACAGCCCACCAACCCCAAACACGTGAGAGTGCCCAGGCTGGACCAGTGGAGCTGCCCACCTGACTGCCACTGCCCGTGGGTTGAGTGAGTCCGCTGAGTCTAGAACACCTACTGGCTGATCCGTAGACTCGTGAACAATAATAAGCATTTATTATTTCAAGCCATTGACTTTTGGGCTTGTTTGTTATGCAGCAAAAGCTAACTGATATACAGTGGATAGACCAAGACAGAAGACTTGATCTGCCCCAAATCACGCTAGGGTGTGTGTTGGATCCAAGTGCAGACCCTGCCCCCAGCGGAACCAGTCCCCCAGTAAGACAACCAGAGTCAACATGGGGGTTTGATTCAATGACCTCAAAACCCTTTCCAGGAGAAATAGGCCTCATGTCAGGACCGTACGCAGCCTAGAAAACCCACAGTGGCCCTCACGTCGCAGACGGAGCCACAAGAGAACACCCAGGTGGATCTGTAGCTCAGACTCCGTTTCTTAGCGCCTCATGGGGCTCCTGGCTCATGTCAGGAACATACTGGGCTGTAGTAAGGTGAGAGGAACACACAGAGACAATGATTGCAAAAGCAGCTCTCACTTACTTTGTGGGACACACGGCTGGGGGGCTCCTCACGGTTCTGGAAAGACACGGCTTAGTGGGTCCGATACCGACACTCTTCCCCGACGCTGCTCTGCCACCAGGAACCAGGGCCCGACTTAGCCAAGGGAGGCCCGCGTTCTCTGCAGGACTTCCCCGAACATCAGCTTTCCCATCATACGCGGGCTACCAACCACACCACCCTGTGAAGAAGCCAGAGATCCATGTTGCGGGAAGATGGGAAAGCCTGCACAGAACGGTATGGTATAGCGGTCAAGACCATGAACTTGAGGTCAGGTAGGGACCTGCCCCCCAGCAGCTGCCACGGAACTTTTCCGGCCCTGTTGTCCTCCTTGTCACGGAAGGAAGACAGTGACACCGACCACAGGAACCAAAGGACAGGAGTGATGAACAGAGGCCACACTGGGCCTTTTCAACCAAAACCCTCCTCCTCCCAGCACCTAGAGAAGTGGCTGTTACATGGTAGGCTCTTGATAAATAGTGGCCGAACCCACTAGAAAAAATATAGTAGCGATTCGCTCAACACCTACTATGTGCTGGGTTCTTTGCGTAGTGATCCACCAGGGTTCTCCAGAGAAACAGAACCAATAAGCTATATGTAGATCTGTGTCCACAGCAGTGTGTGTGTGGAGAGAGAGAGACAGAGACAGAGATGGAGAAAGAGATTTTTAAGGAATTGGTTCACGCGGTTGTGGGGGCTGGCAAGTCTGAAACCTGTAGGGCAGGCGAGAATCTCAGGATTTCTATTTTAGTCTTGAGGCAGAATTCCGTCTTCAGGAAACTTCAGTTTTTGTTCTTAAGGCCTTCAGCGGATGGGATGAGGCCCACCTATGTGATTGAGGGTCATCTCCTTGACATAAAGTCAACTGATTGTGTTAATCACATCTACAAAACGCCTTCACGGTAACATCCAGTAGCATTGACCTAACGGCTGGGCGCTGTGGCCTGGCCAAGCTGACCTATAAAATGAGGGATGCATTATCCCTCATCTTCAGAGCCTGGCCAGTAAGTGTGTATCTGTGGGCCTGTGCTAGGCAGAATTCTAGCGCGGCCCCCAGGACGCCCCTCTCTGTTGTGGTGCCCTGTGTAGTCCCTTCCCTTCGGGTGTGTGCGGGACCTGGGGACGTAATGGGATCTCACCCCAGAATTAGGTTCCGTCACCGCACAGAGGGGTTGCAGAGGTAAGAAGGCTATCAATCAGTGGACTGGGAGTTGGTTAAAAGGGAGAGCACCTGGGGGCCCTGAAAGTCTGTGTCCAGAGGTCAGAGACAGAGATAAGGGGGATTCGAAGCCGGAGAAGGTTTGGACGCAAGAGGATCTCTGGTGCCGGCTTCGGAGGTGGAGGGGGCCGTGCAGTCACAGTGGGAGGCCTCTGGAGCTGGGAGAGGCCCTGGGCCGGGAGCCAGCAGAGAAATGGGAGCCTCGGCCTTCCAAACACGAGACCGCGGAGGAGCTCAGGAATAGATTCTTCTCCAGAGTCTCCTAAAAGTAGCACGACATGGCTGGCACCTCAGTCTCAGCCTGGCGAGAGCCCGAGCAGAAACCCGCACCTCTGACCTGCAGAACCACGGCAAGGGCCTCCGTGTCCCTCCCTGCCCCTCGCGTAACCAGCCCATGGCCCAGGGCACCTGTGGGGACAGTAACAGCCCAGGAGGCGGATGGCCTTGCCCAAGGACATTCATTCAGGCAGGGGCTGCCTCACGAGCCTGTGACCTGTGCAGGGACACGGGGCCTCACTTAGAAGGGCCCCACACTTGATTTAATCTTTACTGTCATTATCTTGAAATTCTTCACCATTTTTAAACAAGGGCCCCACATCACATTTTCATTTTGCATCTGCCTTGCCAATTAGGTAGCCAGCCCTGCATTCAAGAGAATACGTGTACTTACCATGATCCAGGATCTGTGCTCAACGGACAGTGAGACAGATGAGCCCCTGCCCTCAGGGGTTTCTCACATAGACAGAGACAGGCAAATTATCACAAAAAATCACCATTGTGATAAGAGCTCACTCTGGATACAAGGTCCTTTGAGGGTCTAGAAGAGAGAGAAGATGGATCTGGGATCTTCACCCTGATGGGCAAGGAGGCAACCAAACCAAGAGGGTAGGGCTCTCCAGGCAGAGGCAACAGCAAGTGCAAAGGGCCTGTGGTTGGGGTATTTGAGAAAGAAGAGTTGAGGGAGATGTAGCCAGGTAGGTCAACAAGGGCTGGGCCACACAGGCCTCAGAGGCCAAGGTGGGGGAGTTCCTGGAGAGCGCTGAGCAGCAGATAGCAAGATGTGAAGGGGTCTGTGGGAGGAGCTGGGAGGGAGGCAGGTGAGAGACCAAGGTGATCTAGGTGAGGGCTGTGGCTGTGGGATCCAGGTGTTTCCACCCCTTGGGACTGTCACTGCAAAGGTGCTTTACAAAAACAAGTCTTGTAGCCACTGATGCTCAAGGCCACCTCCCTGGACCTAAGATAATTGTGGCCTGTCTGTCTCCCCCAACGCCTGCCTCCCAGAGCCTCCCCACCCATCCCCCACCTGCTTTTCTATGTGGTGTTCCTTTGGTGGTTAAGAAAGCTGCGACTTTAAAAATTAACTTCCGGGGCGCCTGTGTGGCTCAGTCGTAAGCATCTGCCTTCCGCTCAGGTCATGATCCCGGGGTCCTGGGATCGAGCCCCACGTCGGGCTCCCTGCTCAGTGGGGAGCCTGCTTCTGCCTCTCCTCCCTGCTCCTGTTTTCTCTTTATCTCTGTCTGTTTCTCTCTCAAATAAATAAATAAAATCTTTTAAAAAAATTAACTTCCAAGTAAAACCCTCCTGGAGGGGAATGGCATCCCCTCCTCACACCTTCAAGACTGATGGAGTCAGATGCGTGGGGTCGGGGCTAGAGGGCAACAGGTTCACATGGGGTTTTAGGGGTGAGCCGTTCCTAATGGTGCCCAAGGTCAATGGCAAAACCACAGCCCCGCAGCAAAAGGCCCCTTGCCGCCGCCACCCCCTTTAGCAAATGAAGTCCAGGGCAGTGGGACTCACGGGAAGGGCCCCATCCCCCCGCGGGCTACTCCGTGGGCTTCTGGAGAGAAAGCCCGATGGGCAGATTTGGGGTGAAACTTGCCGATTTGCAGGCACTCTGGCCCCGCCCTGCTTGTCCCCTGCTTCTCTGCCCCCTCGGCCTGGCCGTCCGCGTCCTAGCCGCCCAAACCTCAGGGCTGAGGCTCCCATGCCGGGCTGGGCTCTATCAGCAGTTACAATCGGGGATCAGCAGCGTGCAGCCCGCAGGCCAGACCCGGCCCACCCCGCGTATTTGTAAGGCCTGTGAGCTCTAAAGGGTTGATTAACAACAACAACAACAACAACAAAAATCAAAAGAATATTTCGTGACATGGAAAGTGACATGAAATCCACGTTCCAGTGTCTGCAGATGAAGTGCTACTGGGATGTTCACTTACAGATGGCCCCCACTGGGTTCCTGATGCAGTGACAGAGCTGAGCGGTCGCTCACAAAGGGTGGCCTTTTACAGAAAAAGGGTGCCGGTGTCTGGCTGGAATTCTGGAATCTCTCCCTGCTGGTGGTTAAATGGTCGCTGCCCTGAGCACCCCGAATGCAAAGCACCCCTCTGCGGGAGTCCAGGTGACCTCTCCCAACCTGTCAACTAAGGGCTGACAGCTGAAGCCTGGGGCCCCCTAGCCCCGGGGACAGCCTGCCCCAGTTTAAATCCCCCCCCTGGTTCTCCTGCTCCTTCCATAGGCCATGCCTCCTCTTGCCTTGGGGTCTTAGCTCACACTGTTCCCTGCGCATGGACGCTCTTCCCCACATCCCCACCATCCCGCACAAACTCAGCCAGCGCCCTCTCCTCAGATCTTGGCCAAAGAGGCAGCAGAGCCTCCTCGCCCCGATTAGGTGAGCTCCCCCACTTCACGCTGCAGGGGTCCCGTTCCGCTTCCCTTGCGGCCACGCTGTGATTCCATAAACGTTTGTAAACCGTCGTCGTCTGCTCTGCCCACCGTCACTGTCAGGGCCGAGGGCAGGGCCGCGAGGGCCCCGGGCTTCGGGCGGAGCTGCAGGACAAGGTGGTCGGCTGGATCAGTGTGTGCGGCTGCTGGAACAGAGGACCGCGACCTGGGGGGCTGGGGGGGCTAGAGCAGCAGGACTTTATTCGGTCGCAGTTCAGAGGCTGAAGTTGAACATTGGGTGGTATCAGGACGTGCTCCCTGCAGAGGCTCCGGGGGAGGAGACTTCCTGCCTCTTGGAGCTTCTGGGAGGCTCCGGGTGGCCTGTGGCTCGCGTCCTTCCAGCCTCTGCCTCGGGGGTCCCACAGCCCCTCCCCCGTCTGGGTCTGGCGCTTGTCGTGGATGGAGGGTCCACCCGGATAATCAGGGATGATGTCATCTCAAGCTCCTTAACTACTTCTGCAAAGACCTTTTTTCCAAAGAAGGTCACATTTGTAGTTTCCAGGGATTAGGACCCGATGTCTGTGGAGGGCTATTATTCAGTGTACTGCAGCTTGGTGTGTGTGTGTGTGGGGGGGCTCTTACAAAAATGACCTTCTTATTTTAGAACAGTTGTAGATTTACACAATTATGGTGAAGAAAGCATAGAGTGTCCCCGTGTACCGCACACCCCGTCTCCCCTGTTAGCATCGTACTTGCTCAAGCAGTAGGGTCCACACTTTGTGGACACACTTGTCCACATTTCTCCAGCTGTCCCCTAGTGTCATCTTCTCTTCTGGGGTCCCACTCAGGATCCCATGGGACATAGGGTGGTGACACCTCCCTAGGCTCATCTTGTCTGTGGCACTTTCTCAGATGTTCTTTGTCAGCTGTTTTCCAGAATGTTCCTCAACTTGGGCTGGTCTGATGTTCTTCTCGGGGCTAGACTGGGGTGATGGTTTGGGGCTGGGGGACCGCAAAAGGGGCCCTTCTCGTCACATCGCATCCAGGGTCCATACTCTCAACCTGACAGATGGCTATTGACGTTGACCTTGATCCCCTGGCTGATGTCATGCTTGTCAGGTTTTTCTACTGGGAATGGTCTCCTGCCTTTTTCTCCCTTTCCCCCCGCTGTCCTCTCGGGAAGGAGGTCACCATGCACGCCACACTTCAGGGGAGGGCATGTGCTCTGCCTTCTAGAAGCTAGAGGGCCCATAAACCATTTGGGACTCTTCTTCATGGGAGATTTGTCTCTTCTCCCCAGTTTATTTGTTCAATCATCTCTTTAATCGGTATGGTCCCATGCATATTTATTCTAACTTTGGGTATAACCCAATACTACTTTATTTGTTTTATCACTCCAATTGCTCCAGCGTTGACTGTCCCCCGCGTTGCTTGGACACGGCCCCGTCGTTGTGGCTGCTCATCTTTACTGTCGCTTCTTATCATTTCCTCACTGTCGAGCACTATGAGATGCCCCAAGTTCACCTGGTATGTTCCTGTGCAGAATAAACCACTTCTGCAAGGAGCCCCGGGTCCTTTTCTTGGAGAACAGTGATGGAGGCCAAGCTCCAGGTGCTGGGTACGCGCCTAGCTGCAGGGTGTTGTTGCTTCTAGGCTGTGCCGGCCGATACCCCGCGGGTCGATGCGTGTATGACCCCGTGCATACACACGCACCTACAAACCACCACCTGCGGCTGTATTAAGCTCAACATGAGTGCATCCTGATGTCTCCAGCTGTAACATATTTACGTGGACCGTTTCAGCTTCCTCCCCTTGCATGTCCAGGTCTTACAGTGAGAAAGCTGATCCGGGGGGGCTTCAGCTTCCCCATCTATAAAAAACGGGGCTTAGAAGAAGAGACTGTCCACCAGGGTGGATACCGTAGGATACCAAGTTCAAACAAACACGGGTAAGCGGTTGACTAAAACAGGTCTTATTGAGTTTTTTTGTTTGTTTTTGTTTTTTTTTTTTTCATTTGAATGCTGCAGATTTTTCTTAGTGGGTCTCCAAATGTGCTCTGGAAGACTCTTTTACCTCTTCCAGGAATTATGTTGTCACTAAACAAATCTGTAAGGAGCCAAAGCTAGGAACAATGACATGAAAATGTAAGCAGCATGCCCGGGGCCTGGGGCAGGTTGTCACCGGGCCGTGTGGATGGCACTTCCCCCTCCTCTTTCCCCGAGGGTCTTTGGCCAAACGGGCCCCTCTGTCAGGGAGCCAGCAGAGCTCCGGGCCTGTGCTCTGGTAGACCACCCAGGACACAACCCAGCCCGGCGGACGTCCGCGAACATGGGGAGACTCAGAGAGATGCAACGTCAGCTTGTCCGTGGATCTTTCCCAGGAGCTCCTCATACCAGCTGCCCTTTCAAGGGATGACCGTGTTGACCAAGTCACTGGGCTCGGTCATGGTTTTGCAGCTATCTGAGAAACTCTGAGCCAATCAAAGCAAACATTCACCATGAGAGTGGAATCCAGAACCGTCTAGTTCTCTCCTGCCATTTCCCCCTTCCTCTGGCACTGTGAGCCCCTCTTTCGTCCTTACCCAGTGGTGTTAGTGGACAGGTTAGTCCTGCGCTTGGATCTTTGGGGCCCACCTCTTCCCCATTGAGACCTGAGCACCCAGGACAGAGTGTCTTTCTTGTTCACCATGTGGGTGGCTGTCGTGGGCTCTGTCACCAGGAGCCTGTGGGGACTGGGGTCATTTTACTTCAGTTCCCTAAGCTTGAACCTTCTCATCTGTAAAGCAGAGGTAACAATAGGCTCAAGAGAAATATGATTACTATTTCACTTCCGAGATGAGGAAACTGCACGCTAGGATTTGCTCAACATGGCCGTAATTACTGGCAGGTCCTTCCTTCCTTCCTTCTGTCCATCTGGCCTACAGTCACTGAGTACCCCTGCGGTACGAGGCTCTGTCCGAAGCCCTTCGGGACTAGAGTGATGGTTCTAGAAGTGCTTAATTAATCACGGTAGGAAAAGATAACTAAATACCTACATTTCAGTCCCGTCGGATTAAGGGTTGTGACAGAGGTGACGGGGGCCCACTGCCCCGCGAGTAGGGTGGGCGGCAGGGGCAGGAGAAGCACGATGGGGTGGGGCTCACGGGCCGGCAGCTTGAGTGTGGACCCAGCCTGCCAGCAGGAGACTCCAGTGCGGGCCTTAGTGTGGGAAACTAAATTTTAAGAGTAAAAAAGAAACAAAAGCAAGATGACTTTATCTCCCCTGAAATGATGGGAGCATTTCATCATCCTGAGGACCTGGAATAGTTTAAACTTGCTTTATCTGATGGACCACGGCAATAACAACACTTATCTGGAAATCTTTCATCGGAAGAGCGGCAGATGCTACAGGCCTTTCTCTCCAAGGTGAGAACTATTCACTCGTCTGAGCCCTGACATGGGTACTCGATTGGCAAAGGAATTCGGGGCTAGAATCACCAGAATAATCTCAGTGATCAATATTTTGTTCCCAGGAGGAGATGCAGGGCTGATAGAATCTCACATGATGGTGAGATTTCTCCTTCCTCTCTCCAAGAGCACACCTCTCTCTGCACCTCCCTCTGGCCCACTTGATTCCGGATGGTTCTATTTCATTTTTTAGTGATGGTTTAGAGACTCGGGGCGGGAGGTCTCCTTGGGTCCCTCTGCACTTTTGCTCCTTACAGGATCGGCCTCCTCTGATGGTATAGCTGGTCATTTCCTTAAAGGTCCCTGGAGCTGGTTTTCCTTCTGTGTTGCTTGGCTGAGAGCTTAGACCACCCCCAGCTTCCCTGTACCTGGACGCAGGTGACTAAAATCAACGAAACAGGTGGATGAACTGAGTGGACACGAGGCTGCGGGGCCCCAAGCCTCAGGACTGACACCCTTGGACAGCGGGCTGCTGGGCTCCAGGAGCCTCAGTTTGCTCATCCCGTGATGCACGTGACCGCATAGCCTCTCCCCTGGGGCTGATGTGAGTGTTCAGGGTGGTAAGGATGCCCAGGGCATGACAAGAGCTCAGGAAGTGACTATTTTTAATATGCTCAGTGTTATTATTATTAATAGTGCTTGTGGGGAAGAAGGAAGGGGGCCTCAGGGGACGCCCATTGTCACAGGTTTATCGCCCGGCTGCAGGGCCTCTGGGATGGCCCCAAGAGACCCACAGGGCCATTTGCCAAGCAGCTCCTGGGATTCAGGAAATGCTGCCTTGGCCTTTTTGACCCCCGCCAGTCTCCCCAGCCCCACTCAGCTACCGTGGAGGTTGGGGCCAGGCTTCCTCTGCTTTGCTTTCCATTGTCTTTGGGACGAGCGCAGTCCCCCCCCCCATCTCTCTCTTTCCCTCTCTCCCTCCCTCCACTTGCTCTCAGGGACCAGGGCCAACCCTCCAAGGGACTAAGGTGGTGATGGAATACTAGGAGTTTTATCCAGAAGAGGAGGTGACTCTTGCATCCACCTAGTAGGGTCCCCCAGTGGGTGATGGCTGCCCCGGGGTTGCGGTGTGGCATAGCCTTGGAGCTTGGGAGGGGGTCCCCTCTGGGCACACCCCCGAGGTCACATCCCGGATATGGCTGGAGCTGGGGGTGAGGTCATCAGCAGCGTATTTCATGCCGACCGGATGCGGGCAGGCATGTCCCCCGGCTGGACCTCGGAGGGAAGGAAGGAAGCTGTAGCCGAGCTGGCCGTGCCAAGCCCTGGCTTCACGCACTGCAGCTCAGCACCTCCTCGCCCCGTCCTGGGAGGAAGCGGGTGCTCAAGGGCATGGCGGTCAAGGCGGATGTGGCCACATTCAAAGCCCGGCTCCACCACTCAGCCACAGCGTGCAGCCATGGACCATCCTGGCCTGCGCATGGGTTTCTTGGATGAGTGACAGAGAAAAAGTACAGGCAGGTTTTAGGAGACAGCCTGCACGTGATGCTCAAAAGTGGTAGCTTTTCCATCCCTGTTGTAGAAACAAGGCAATGGAGGCCCAGGGAGTAAGGAGTAAAGAGAAGCCTGTGCAGGGGGCTAGGGGGTGGGATGGGAGTGGGCAATGCTTCCTAGGAGAGGCTCACCCAGTGTTAGCACAGAAGAACCAGAATAAGCAACAGAAGACAACACCAATACCCAGGCAGCTCCAGATTATACGTGCCTGTCCCAAGAAGCTGGTGAAAATCTGGAGGCCCTTGGCAGTCTTCCCTTGGCTTCAAACCCCGCCTGATCACCTGTGCTAGGTGGTGGTAGGGTCCCTCCCCGAGTGTCCACAGTACTTGGGAAGCCTTCCCCTTTCCTGCTGACTGGGACGATTGTTGAGCTGAGGCCTGTGGGGAGAGTCCCATGTGATGGGCTCATTGCCAGACCCCCAAACCCAGCATGATGCCCAGCACTCAGCAGGAGCTTCATACTGATGGATGGATGGACGGACGGATGGATGGATAGATGGGTGGATGGATGGATGGACGGACGGATGGATAGATGAGTGGATGGATGGATGGATAGATGAGTGGATGGATGTGTGGATGGATGGATGCATGTGCTCACACATCAGGGCCACTCAGTCCTACCCTCCAGGGCATTAGCTCGTCGTAGCCAAAGCCATGTCAGAGCCTCATGGAAACAGAATTAATTGGTTCACCTAGTGAACCTTTGCTGAGGGACAAAGCCAGACACCGAAAGGGCACCCGTGTGGCCAGAGCAGGCTGAAGGAGAGGAGAAGGCAGCCAGTGACCTTGGCAAGGTCTGGGATATTCCTGCAGGAGCCACACATGTCCGGGTCCCAGGGCCAGCCAGGCTGGGAACACTGCCTGGCTGCTCACCCACAGCATTTGCTGACTGTTGGACTTTGATGTGAGTGTGGTTTGCTCAGGGCCCCAGAGGGTAAGGGGCTGTTCCAGGAGCACAGAGGAATTCCACCTCATCTGCTGACTTTAGAGCTGGTCGTGGAAGTCTGAAATTCAAAGTGTTTTTTTAAAAAATATAAAATAATATATGTTCATGATAGCGCAAAAACAAATTAATCATGACAGGAGGAGACGCAACACAAAGAAAACCTTCACCCCAAGGTTACATTTTGCAGATATACTCACACGTGTACGTATATCTTACATTTTAGCAACTACAGTGGATCCGCTCTGTGCTGGGTGGCATTATAGGTTTTTCTCCTATGGACCCACTGGGACATCTTTCCATTAGCTCTGGATTAGAGAGAGGGGTGAGGTGCTTCTACCCTGGTTACTAGGTCAGGACCCGCTTATGGTTTGCAGCTGGGAAACACTTACGTTGAATGAAGGAACACAGATCAGCCTCCTTGTGTGGAGTTCTCATGGTGGGACACCCCTTCATTTATTTTAGGGTCCCCAAGAACTGGGGGTGTGGATGGCGGTTACAGATCCTGCCCCAGGAGACTCGCAGCTTAGCCACGTACATGCATCAGGAGGGTTAATTCCTAGAAGTGCAGTCCCTAAGTCAGAGGGTGCAAGGTCAGTAATGCTGAAGGAAATTGTTAAATTGCTGACCTGTCAGAGGAGATGGCCAGTCCTTGACTCTTGGCACGTCTTCTGTTTTTCCCCGAAGTCTTGTACATTCTTTCCATGCAACTCTCTCAGGGCTGGGAGGCACAGAGCCCAGTGAAGGTGGAGACCTTGAGAGGGGGCCCAGGGAGGAATGGGCTGCTTTCTGGCTATCACGACTTTGCCTCTGATCCCCCATCTGTAGAATGCGGTTGCTGGTGGTACATACTTCAAGGACCATCTCCCCATGGGCTGGGAGCACCTGGGCTGGTCCTGAGTCCTTCTCGGGCTGTGGAGAGTCCAAGGAGCTCCTGTCTGTGTCTTCAAGGAGATAGGGGAGATTGAAGACCCTGGGGTCAAATGTCTAAAATCATCCAAACAACGCACACCTCCCAGCCACCAGTGTGCCCAAGTGCCCATTGACGTGAGCAGTTCTGAGGGCTCTTTGTTCTAGGAAGGTCGAGGGAAGCCAAGTGCCATCTTCGGCATGTGAGTTTATGAGATTCTGGACAGACGCCTAGCGGTCACGCCTGGGCAAGCTTGCCCTCAGAATTGCAGAGGGATGCTGGGCCGCCCCGCTGCCCTGCGGGACCACTGCCCCTGACGCCCACCCTTCTTTGAAGCAGTTTCGAATCCCAGAGGTGAGGTGGGCTGTTCAATAACAGACAGCAACCAGGGGCCCAGAGAGGCAGTGTAACTTGCCCGAGGTCACCCAGCTTGTCACCTTCACATAGGGAGCTCCACTGCTCCCGCTGTTTTGCTTTATATGAAATTCCTTTGCTCCTTTTTCTATGAAATGAGAACTTTGTTATGGCCCTGGAGCCAGATAGCCTTGGTCTGAATCCTTCCCTGCCGACCTCTGCCTTTGGATGAGTCGCTTCCCCTGTGTGTGCCTTCAGGGCTCGATGAAGAGGGGACGATGATGGGACTAGCCACAACTTGTGGGGATGACACAAGAGATGTCACCGTGTAAGGCTGTGGCCTAGGGCACGGGGACTGGGCGGAGCGGTTCAGCACTGCGTGCCCCTCCCCTTGATCCTGCCCAGCAGCATCTAGGTGCACCGCCGAGGCGAGGGCACACCAGAGCTCCAGGGAACCCAACCCTCTGTGGACGCGCTCAGCGCAAAGGCCCCAGAGTTGAGCAATGGTTGCACTGTCTTGTAACTCATCCACTGCGTCTGACCTTTGGATTCAGAGACGCATTAATGGGGCACTTTGGATGGCACTTGGAGTGTCAACCTTTTAATTAATGCGCCGGACTGAATATATTTAGCTGGACCATTCTGCCTAGTCCATCCAATTACCCAGATTCATTATACAACTTGATTGCGTTTTCCATTACTCAGTGACTTTGCTAAATGGGCGGCCATGCTGCAGACGGGCAGCCCAGCGCCAATATTGATTAGAGGACACAGTTTATTACCCAGTGGAGGCGATGCTTGGGGCTGTAAATCTCATGCTGGACATAGCTTCTCTGCAGTCTCCAGGTGGGCGACGGAATTTTATTTGGATGAAGCATTTTGGCCATCGACCCTCCTTCCAAACTTCCCCTGTGCCCTGCTTGTGTTTAATTGAATTGCTTTTCCATTGCCAAGTCTCCCCGTAAATATAATCAGGGACTCCTCCTGCTTTAATAGCGGAAATGGATGGAAGGTATTTTTCACCTTCCCCACGTTCCAGAATGACACAACGCTACGAGCTTGCCAGGAGCATCTGGAGGATCAGCCGCGGGAAGACATTGAGCCCTCTTTTATTCTCGCTGGCTTCGGGATGGGTCCGATGCCAGAGCCGCTGTCTCTCATCTTGCATGGCACTGGGGAAAAGGTGGCCTCTAGCCCTTGGTGAGAAAGAGAGAAGCAGCAGTCAAGGTCAGCTGGGGAGCCCAGCACCCCGGAACTTGCTTTTAAGGTTGTGGTTGTAATCTCAAGGGGAGAGCCCTCCCCACTCCGTAGTATTGAGGATGTGCCTTCCTACGTGATTTCCTTCGTTTCTATCACCCCTTCAGAGTTGGATCAGTCTGTTTATCTGAGACATAGGAGGCAGCAGGGGGGAAATTGGAATAAAAGGGGGAAAAGAAAAGACACAATGAGTGGGCTGTTTCCTTCCATACAAAAGCTAGTGAACACCAAGTCCACGCGAGGTATTTCACCTTTGCCATCTCCAGTCCTCAGATGACCGAGGAAGTGTTTGGGTTAATTTTTACTTTTTATCTTTAGATAATTTTAGAGTTACAAGAGAGTTGCAAAAATAGTGTAGAGAATTTCTGTCAAACCCTCACCCAGCCTCTCCTCATGTTCACATGGAAGTGGTTTTAATTGTCTATGAAGAGAAGGCTGAGGCCCAGCGAGGTTAAGGAACCTGCACAAGGTCACACAGCAATGGTGGGATTTGAACCTAGATCTGGGTGTAGCATCGCCTGGGACACCCCAGCTTCCTGTGAAGAAGGAGCAGGTGCTTGTCATGCAACCACAGGATCAGGAGCAGAGCTGGAGGTCTCTGCAAAAGGTGATGTCTGTGCCTAAGAACCGGAATGAAGTCAGAACCTCGCTTACGTCCAAGACAGATCCTGCCTTCCAAAGGCACGGAGGAGCTGTGACCTCCTGGAGGGTAGCGGGGAAAACGGGATGACTCTGAGCACCCCGCCAACCAGCAGCCCAGCCTCCCCTGTTCCCCCGCCCGTTCAGAGTCTCCTCTAGTCTGGTTTTGTGGGTCTGCCTCCAGCCCACCTCCCCGGAGCCAGTCAGCAGCCAGCACATGTGGTGGGCTTGTGTTGGCACTTCTGCTGGCAACCCAATAATGCAATTAGCAATGATTAACCTTGAGAATAATGAGCCATCACAAAAGAAAAAAGTTTCTCTTTTGCCAAGCTCAACAGACACCCTTTCAACAAACACCATTCTGATTTTCTGGATGCTCCTAATGAGGAAAGGAACTGCTGGTGTTTTAAATACATAGACTAATAGGTCAAAAATAAATCCCATTTATCAAACATATCCTGCTGCCAAGCTCGGAACTAAGCGCTCAGCGTCGACTTCGCTGACTCTGAGTCCTGTCCAAACCCTGGCGAAACAGGTGTCGTTATGGCCTCGAGCAAACAAATTTTAAATTTTGAAATGATTATGGACGCACAGGAAATTGCAAAAATAGTACAGAGAGGTCCCATGTACCGTTCACCAGCTTCCCCCAAATGGTGACATCTTCTGGGACGCTGGTGCGATCCACAGCCCTCAGTCACATAGCGCCGGTTTTGTGCACACCGTTTGTGTGTGTGTTTGCGTGTGTGTGTATGGTGTGTGTGTGTGGGGTGTATATGTATGTGTGCGTGCATGTATGTATGTGTGTGGTGTGTGTGTGGTGTGTATATAGGTGTATACGTGTGTGTGTGGTTCTACGCAATTGTCACACTTACCTCTTTTTCACAGGTGAGAAAACCAGACCCTGGAGAGGTTGAAGGGCCTAGCCCCACGGGACACTGCGGGTAAGTGGCAAGGCCAAGATACATCAAAGTCAGATTCCAAAACTGCACCCGTAACCCCGCCCCACCCCGTGAGGCTTTCTAATGCCCCCCACCCTGCCCTCCCAACTGCAAACAGAACTGACAAGGGAAGATGACCTTACTTGTGGATGAACTTAGCCCTTGAAAAACTACATAGCTCACGTGCGGCCGGTGGTAAAAATGTCTTCTTGCTAATTTATCTCCTCCAAAGATGATACACAAAGGGCAGAGCTTCAAAAAAAGTCTGGTGTAACGTCTCTTCCTGTCTGTGCATGGCTCTTGATGTGATGGGAGAGGTGGAGGGTTTTACATGGGTCTCCAGTGTGGTCGTGTGGACGAAAGCACGTGGCTGCCTGATCGGGGACAGCCAGGGTGCGGGGAGACCGGCCGGCCATCAGAAACCCAGCTCCCCACCCCACGGGAGCGGCCCCCACACACAGAAGGGAAGGTAGTTATTCGTATCCTAGGACTTCAAATTAATAACAAATTGCAAAACAAATGCACGCTAGGGACTTGCCTTTGTTCTTGACGCTGTTAGGGATTTAAAAGGTCATTGAGCTACAATAAATAATAATAATAAACTCCTGTTTTGTGCTCGGGAGATAGGGATTTTTTTTTTTTTTTTTTTTGGAGAGGTGGGTTTGGGGGTGTTATAATAGCTCTGGGGAGGCGGTTTGAAATCATTCTCTTCCCTCTGGGTGGCGGAGTGGGTGGAAACTTACTGCAAGTTAAATTAAAAAAAAAATCAATAGCATTGCAGGTGATTGTGAATTAGGGGTTATTTGCTGGGGCTTAAGGGGATTCAGGTTAGAGCCTGAAGATGATCAATGGGCAATTACTACCATGGAGGAGGGTGCACACCAGCTTTCTCTCATCTCGGGGGCAGGGGTGCTAGGAGGCGAGCAGGAGGCTCAGACGGCACCCCTTCGAACGCCCAGAGCGTACAGTATGTGAGCACACGTTGAACCCAAAGAATCATGGCTCCAATGCATTAGGAAAGCCATTTGCTGGCTCATCCGGCCCTTGAAGACCCCAACCCGTTGCCCTCTCTCCTTCCCACCCTGGAGACGCCCCCACCCACCAGGGAGGAAATGAGCCCTGCTCTCCATTCAGATTGGAGCAGACAAAGACAGAGGTGCGGACCCGAAGCTGCCTCCATGCCGATCAATCCTGGGGCAGTAATAACTACAATTTTCTGATTTGAAGGCAAAACCAAATAACCCAGAGGAGTAATTCAGGCCACATGCGGCCTTCTTCCTGAGAAGGAGCACAAATTGATTTTTCTTTTATAAGCCCAATTTTGTGCTGCTCATCGACCCCCCTCCGTCCTTTTTGAGCTCCCTTTCTTCCATTCTGCTTGAGGTACAATTAACAGAGGATCAGAAAGTTTCTTGCTTCCTATTTCTTGCCTTTGTTGGCACAGCTTCTGTGCTAAGGAAATGCGGGGAAGCCAGCAGCCCTGGCTGGCCTCGGGAAAGTTGCTGACCTTCGGGATCTTGGTCTCCCCACTGCCATGGCCCAGGGGCTGGAGGCTGCAGAGTTGACCCCCTTTGCCTGAACGCCGAACCCTACAGAAATAGCTACCCCTGCCTCGCCTGGGGCGACTGACTCAGGATCTTCAGGGGTCGATGCCTCTCTGGCCCCCACCTCTACTCTTTCTCAAAGAGGACTTGAAAGTATAAACCCGGCTCAGAATTCCTCAGGGGCTCTCACCTCCCTTGGAGTGGAACCAGAGTTGGGACCTTGGCCACACTGTCCTCTGTCCTTTGTCTCTGCCCGGCCCATGTCCTTCTGTCCCTCCTTATTCTGCGGAACCACTCTGGCCTTCCTTCAATTGGTGGTACTCTCCTAGTTGGTTCCTGCCCCAGGGCCTTTGCCCATGCTACCTCTTCTGCCTCGAATCCATCCATGGCCAGCCCCATCATGTTCTTCCATCCTCGGCTCAGCAGCTGTGCACTTCACTTTCTCCCCGGCCCTTCCCATGGAAGGGGTCTGCAGTTTTGTTTCTTTGTTTCCCTGCCTGTGATCCTCCTGCCTGACTGGGACCTGCTCCTTCATCCCCGTGCGGCCCCTGACTGGCACACAGTAGGTCTTCGGGAAAGTCCGCTGAGTGGGTGGATGAATGTGTTTTGGGATCACGCGAGTTTGGGAGGCCCTGGAGCCGAGCCAGGCGCTCATTAGTGGCCTTTTGCAGCCGTGACATTTTATGAGTTTGGGTTCATCTCTCTCAAGCTCCTCATTTTACACATGAGGAAGCAGAGGTCCCTGTGGGGTTGATGACAATGGGAGGGTTCCTCCCATAGCTATTAGTGGGGTCCTCTGGCTGCCCCCCTTCACTGGGAGTGATGCCAAGCGGCTAGGGATCTGAAAAGAAGATGGCTGGTGGCGGGTGGCCTCTGAGTCCAGGGATAGGACCACTGGCCTTGGTGGTGACGACTGCCCCGAAGTGAGGAGCTGAACCCAGAGCGGGGAGCCTGGCTCCTCCAGCTGGGGTTGTGCAGGTCCCGAGACAGGAAGGGTCCAAGGCAGAGCGGCTCGTCTGTGGCCGAGGGCTTCCCAGGCTCTTAGATGCTCCCCGTCGTCTTTCCTTTCGAGCTGCCCCCCAGCTCATCTCTGTGCATTTCTCCCCTCCGCTGGGAACCCCACTCAGGAGGGCTCCTCGCAAGACACTGAAACCAAACTGGCCAAAGCCCCCTGTCCCCCGGCCCGCAGTTAGGACGGGGCGGCTGGCACCAGGCCCCTCTCCTACACGGCTCCCACTGGAGGTGACCCCTCTCCCCTTTTCTCCCCACCCCTCAACACCTGAACATCGGGCAGAGGAGGTCACCAAGCGGAGGTGCCGACAAATGATTCATGGGCTTGTTTTCCTACTTTGGAAGCTTCTCCCGCTGTCTGGCTGAGGAAGGGACAGCCTGGTGGTGCCCCCGCTTGGGGTCCAGGCATGCTTTCTTTGAGCTGCCAGCCAGCCACGAGCTCGTCCCTCGCCCCCAGGCAGGGACAGGCTCAGGCCACCGGGGGTGCAGGGGAGGGCTGAGGCTGCCGGGCCCGGGGCTCTGTGCCTACCCCGTGCCTCTGGGACCGCCGTCCACACTGCTGATGCAAGGAAAGAGTGGGCAGTGCCCAGCCGGGGCGGAAGCCTGCTGGTCACCCATTAGTCGTTATGGAAACTCTCTACCCCAAGAGGTCATTCAGCTGCAAGTAGAAACAATTTCCTGAAAGGTTTTAGCGAAATTCAGGGGTGACAGGCATGATGGCATGATTAGAGGAGAATGGGACGTGGTACCGTGGGCTGAGGCCAGCCCTCGAGCAGGCGTGGGCGAGGACCTGCTGCGGCCACTTACGCGCTCGGCGGCCTGGGGCCGGGCACACGCAGTCCCCTCCCATCCCACGGGGCTCTGGAGCGAGGGAGAGAGTCTGAATGCAGCACACAGGCCGCCCCTGGGCTCGCTGAGCAAACCCCTCCTGCCAAGCTGGATACCGGAAAACATCACCAAATGAGGGGCTGTATATGATGACAATAATCAAATAACAATAGCTGTGTGCTAATAATATATCGTCAAGTGTTAGTGCTTAATATTGTATTATTTAATTATATTATTCGCGATCAAATGTGGTTCACCCTCATTATTAAGAGTAAGCTAGAGTACCGTTATGCACCAGGCCATCACGGTTTTGAGACCTATAATTCTTTTTTTTCCCTTTTTTTAAAGATTTATCTATTTATTTTATTTTATTTTATTTATTTATTTTTAAAGATTTTATTTATTTATTTGACAGGTTGATAGCGAGAGCAGGAACACAAGCAGGGGGAGTGGGAGAGGGAGAAGAGGGCTTCCCGCCGAGCAGGGAGCCCGATGTGGGACTCGATCCCAGGACCCTGGGATCACGACCTGAGCCGAAGGCAGACGCTTAACGACTGAGCCACCCAGGCGCCCCTAATTGTAGTCGTAACCCTACAAGGCACTATTATCATCCTCATTTTACGGGCTGGCCAACTGTTGTGCTTTCTAATATGCTTTCATTGCGTTAAAAATGTGACTGGGAACCCATGCCAAGCAGGACCTCGAAGTTCCCAGAAAGCACCATCTCTTTCTTTTCACTGAATATTCATTCAACAAGTATTTACTGAGCCCCTCCTGTGTGTTACATGCGTGGTGGCAGGGCAGGGTAGGCCAGCTTTCTCCTCACCCTCCAGAGCCCATATACCGTTTCTCCCGAGAAGCCTCTTCTGAACTTGCTGGCTGGAGCCAGGGGCCTCCTTGAGGCGCGCAGAGACTCTGGACCTCCTCAGTGTTTTGGGGCACCTGCTTGTTCTGCCTGTCTCTCCCTCCAGAGCTGGGAACCCTTTACAGGCTGAGACTACGCCTTTTGTCTTTGTGTTTCCCAGGCACAAAATGGGCAAGTCATGGGCTATTTGTTGGATTTTATCACTAAGAAAGAAGCTCCAGGAGGGCTGGGTCTGTGTTGTTCACCACCGCATCCCCTAACATAGTGTCTGGTCCATAATGGGTGCAAAATGCCTATTTGTAGGATGGATGACTGGACGAAAGCAGGGATGGGCGGGATGAGTGGATGGTTCTATGTCTCATTGGATGGTTGGCTGTCGGATGGAAGGATGGAAGGAAGGACAGACAGGTGGATAGATGATCAGACGGTTCGGTGGATGAGTGGATGAAGGTCTGGATAGTTGAGTGTATGGATAAACAAAATGCTTGTTAATAGGATAGAGGTTTAGATGATCCACTAGTTGGTGAAAAACGTAAGCATGGTCTGCACTGCTGCCGTCCCAGTCCCGTTTTTAGGAAGCAAAAACAGATGGCGGGGAAGTGACAGAGCACCAAGAGTCGAGCGGCCCCGGTGGCCTCAAGAACGGAGCGGGCTCGCCCTCATGGGGGATGGCTGCTAAGCTGCACTGTTCCACGTGTCCTCAGCAGAGCTCACCCGTGGCATCTGCCTGGGAGCCCGCTCAGCACAGGGGCTGCCGGGCGGCAGCAGGGGTGGGGCGGGCGGTGGGTGCTCTTGTCCAGCAAGGTCAGGGAGGGGTGGTCAGAGCCTCTCCACGTGCAGACACATTCCATGGACTGGCTAAACCTGCAGCTGCCAGAGCGACAGGGACCCAGAGGGGTGGATGGGACGAGTGCCTGGGACTTCTGCTGGCTGTGTGGCAATGTGGAGGGCATGTTTTCATTCATTCATCATTCACTCAACAAACGTCTACTGAGCACTGGGCTGGGCTCAGGGCCCCCCAGCCTCTGAGCGGAGCTCCTGACGTGCGTGCGGAGCCCACGTTACCAGCCAGCCCCGTCTCCGACCTCACTTCCTCCGGTCCCCTCACGCCCTACGCAGCGGCCACTCTGGCCTTCCTGCTCTTCCTCCCCGCACCCCTACCGGCTCTTTCTCTCCACCCCTTCACTATGCTCTGAGTACTTAAGACACATTCCCCATTGCTTAAAATCTCCCTCCACCCCTGGGCTCTGAGACGCGTGAGGATGGGGGCTTTGTCTTGCTTGGGGCTGAGTCACTGGTGCCAACATTAACAGATGTTGAGGGCGGGAGTGGATGAGGGCAGAGAACAAGGCTGAGTGAGCTCCCTGCCCTCATGCTGCAGACAGCAGAGCAGGGAACCGGGCCTTAAACAAATACACACAAGTAAACATACACGTACATGTGACGCCAAGGGCTCTGCCAGAAGAGGAGGGAACAGGGCCTTCCGGGGAGGAAGGCTAGTCATTGGATCTGAGAAGGGCTCCCTCGGGATCTGGCATTTAAATGGATCCTGAATGAGGAGCCCCAGCCAGCCTCCCGGGGCTGAGCAGAGTGTCTTCCCAGCCGTACGTGTGCCTCCCCAATGGCCCAGCGCCAAGGCCAGGTATCACATGCCCAACAGAAGTGCATTCGTGAATTCACCAAGGGTCAAGTACTAAATATTCATAGCAGCATTGTCCCCAGGAGCCCAAACGTGGAGTGACCCAGATGCCGGGATGAATGAGTTGCAGTCCATCCGCGGGACGGGATGGTGCTCAGGATGGCCGTCACTGCCCACAGCTTCCGAGCCATGGCAATCCTGCAGACACGGTGAGTGAATGCAGCTAGATTGAAGAAGCACGTTCCAAATGGTTCCACTTAACATATTTTGCAAAACAGGGAACGCGAATCAGTGCTGTGGGGTCAGGACGTGGCTGCCCTTTGTAAGGGGTTGGTGACCGGGGCTTCTGAGATCTCTGTCGTTCGGTTTCGTGATGTGGGGGCTGGTGACGCAGGGCTGAGCAGCGTGAGACCTCGAGGAGCTGGATGTCAGGGAAGAGTTTGAAGATGAAAGCCCCTCTTCTGGGCTACTACTCTGAGAGGCAGAGCTATTTTCCTCTGGGGAGGGAGCTGGGCTGCCCCTGCCCTGTGCCCCCGGCACCCAGAGACCAGGGCGAGCCATCTGCCTTCAGGCGGCTGTCTCACCCCTGGGCTGGCCCCCACTTCTCTGTCCCCATGCCCGCACCTCCGACCAGCCACCCCCTCTCACAGCCAGGTCCGTCAGTGGGGCGGGGGCTCCTGACGAAGCCTGCAGCCGCCAGGAGTGAGCATCGGAGCCTGGGGAGAAGGAAGCGAGGTGGGGGGAGCCCCGGAGCTCCGGACACCTGCTTTCCCTGCAGATCGCAGACTGGAGACCCTGCACAAGTAGGGAAGAAATTCAAATGGAAGTTATTGAAGAAATCATTTTGGGCCCCGGGGAGCTCCCCAGGCTAATTTCTGAGCAAGAGGCAGCCACCTGGTACTTGTGTTCAGCCCTGGGCGAATTTGGGAGGGGAGCAACCTGTGAGGCCACCCAGGCCCGAGACTCAGGAAATCCCAGTCAGATGTACCCCCCACCTAGCAGGTGCCTCCCACTCCAACCCAGAGCGGCACCTCAGGACGCTGACGTTCTTTACAGTCAGTTTCTCTTTCATAGTTGTTATTAACTCTTCCATTCAGTGTCAGGAATTTGCGTGGGAAGGACTTTCTGGAGTGTTCTTCCAGCGTGGGGGAGGGGTGGACAGAGCCGCTACCTCACCGCTCACCGGTCCCGCCTCACGTCAGCCTCCCCTCGCGGTCCTGCCACGCATTTTAATGTAGTTTTGTATATAGGGTTGGCATTGTGGAATGAAAGTTAGCGTAATTTTTAATTTATAACATCAGGAATCCAATTTACTCATCCGGTCCCTTAATGAAGTTGGCTGCTTGAAGGGCACGCACCTGTTGTTCCTCTGTGGGTCAGGCGCTCCAGCCAGGTGTGATGGCGGACATGGGCCTGCTCAGAAGGACGGATGAGGCTGCGCTGGTCGAAGGTGGACGCTGGGCTGGAGCGAAGGGCGAGGTCAGGTCTGAGGCAGGGCTGGGCTAATAGTCAACCTACCAGGCTTGTTTCCAGTCCAAAGAGCTGCTCCACTCAGCGGCACCAGGGTCCCCAAGCGTGTGGATTTTTGTAAATCCACACGCCTGGGGGGCTCAGTCAGTGAAACATCCGACTTGGTTTCGGCTCAGGTCATGATCTGGGTCTTGGGATCGAGCCCCGCGTTGGGCTCCGCGCTCAGCAGAGTCTGCTTGCCCTCTCCCTCCCCTTCTGCTCCTCTCCCTGCTCATGTGCTCTCTCTCAAATAAAGAAAATCTTTAAAAAATAAACAAAGTACCAAGGAAGAAGAATAACAAACAATCCCTGCCCAGGAGCCCAGCGTGGGTTCATCCCCTGCCTGTGTAGACAGGCCCACCCAGCTGGGGCACGTCTGCTGTCCAAGCCCGGCCCTTGGGGACGGCTGTCAGCCCCTGAACTTCACAACCTAACCACCTGCTGGAAACTTTCTGCTGAGGGTCAGGACCCGAGGAGCAATTGCAGAACCACCTGCCTGTGCCCTCCCCCAGCATCATCCCAGTCGACAGCTGGGAAGCTATACTTGAGTGATAAAGATACTTTACTGTGGCATCCTTAGTTTGGTAACACATCTTCTTGTTTGATTCTGGGGATAAAAACAGTCGATAGATTGATGAAGGCAAACTGACCTTGAAGGTGAGCAGAATCCTCATACCCCCTCACCCTTCACGGTGCTGCCTTCACCCAAATGCTAATGATTGTCCTTTGAATTGATTTATGTGGGCCCTCCCCGGTGTGTTTGCACTGCACGGCATGTTTGACATTTCATAGTCCTGCCTCACCAGCCTGGGATCTAGGCTCAGCAAGCATGCTTCCAGGGTAGACACTAACCATTATTTAGAGTTTGATCTTTAGCTGACACAGCGTGCTCACACACAGCATCCTTAATTGATGGAGCAAAAATCTAATCAGGAAGAGTGTATGCCCCAGGAGTCTCATAAAACGGATTGCCAATGGGGTACGAGCCAATCAATCCATCAATCCATATTATTGAGCATCCTCTCTCCTCCAGATCACTTTAGCCCTGAACCATGTGCTTGAATCACTCACACGGAGGGTCCCATGTCCAAAGAGTTGAGAATCTCGAAGGGGTTCTGAGACCCACTCACACTGAATGGTGAGTGGTCCAAGACACTGGACAGACCCAGCCAGTGTAGATTGCAGGGGGGCGGTGAGAGAATCAGAGCAGACTTCCCTGGACACAAAAGACCATCTGCAGAGCCAGAGGGAGTGGGCCAGAGAGCGACCAGAGAGAAGGTGACAGGGGGAGGGTCTCCATCTTTGAACACCACAGGTTCCTACAGAAGCATCCAGAGCCTCCCCTTTCTTTCCTGTGGGAGGGAGCTCATGACCCCCATCTCCCTGGGCTGTTGAGAGGTTCTAATAAGGCAAGGGGGGGGGCGGGGGCAACAGTTCTTTGGAAATGTCAGGAAGGAGGAGACACCACCCAGAGTTGGGGCAGACGGAGTGGGGGCAGGGTAAGTAAACATTCAGCAGCCCAAATAAGTGACCAGGTGCGGACCAAACACAACAGCTCCACAGAGGCCTCTGCGTCTGGAGACCCAGCCCCAGCACGGCCGCTGTGTGAGCAAGAATGGGGTGTCAGCCGTCACCCAAGGGCTGCTCCCAACATCAGATTACCAGGCGGGCTCTGGGGTACCGCTCTCTCCGCAAACAAAATTCCTCCGCTGATAACACAGACCCTCCTTGGCCTTGATAGATTGCCCCAACAGGAATTCCAAGGCCAAGAAGTGGCACGCATAACTTTCTCCTTATTAGGCAGTGAAACACCCAGAAGTGTTAATATAGACAGAACAGTTCCATACGCCTCAGCTGCATCGTCCAAATAGCTGTGAGTCATTCTCAGCGCTCTTGGTATGGCAAAGCGCTTCAGGGATGCACACTTTTCATGTGCACACGTCTGGAGTACAGGAGGGCCTCGCCAAGAGGGTATTTGCCTGCGGGGTTAGGACAGTCTAAAGTTTAAGAGACATTGATGGAGAAGTCGGCTAGAAATCTGGCCTTGGGAAATGTGCAGTTTTTCACCCACGTTTTGGGCTTGTTTGAGGTATATTTACACTCAATAAAATGCTCAGATTTTGAGTGCGCAGCTCTATGAATCCTACTGGGTATGTACCCACGTAACTAGCTTCCCCGTCCAGCTGTAGGGAGTCTCCTTCATCCCAGAAAGTTCCTTTCTCTCCTCCCAGGTAATCGCCCTCCCCCCACCTCAACCTGGGGACCCAGAGGCCACCGGTATTCCAATTTCTAGTACTAGAGATTAGTTTTGCTGTTCTTGAACTTCATGTAAGTGGGATGATACAGATGTCCACATTCGCATCCGGCTTCTTTCACGAAACATCGTGCTTTTGAAGGTCATCCATGTTGTTGTGTGTATCAGCCGTGGTTTGTTTTTATTTTCCTTGCACAAATGTATTGTTTGGAGGTCTCTCAATCTGTTTACCACTCTCCTATGGGTAGATATTTGGGTTTCCAGTTTGGGGCTTTTAGGAATAAAGCCTCCCTGAACGCTGTTATACCTATGTTTTCATTCCTCCTGGGTAAATTCCTAGGAGTGGAATTGCTGTGTCATGTGATCCCCGTGTGGGAAACTTCCTCGGGAACTGTCAACATTTCCGAAGTGCTTGTGCCCTTTCGTGCCACCGTCGGTGGTTTCTGGGGATCCCCGGGCGTTCCGTATCCTTGCAGCTCAAGCCAGTCGTGAGACAGAAAGAGAGGAACGTTGGGACGCAGCCAACAAGGGAGGGGTGTGGATGGGAAGTCCCTGGGAGACCTTGGGGGCCGGCAAAGGGGAGGGGAAGGCCCCTGGGGTGCAGGCGGGGTCCTGCACCACATGGGACCAAATGTGGGATCCAAACGCGATCACGTGGGACACCTCAGCTATCTCGGAACACTCACGTGCGGGCAGAGAGGGCCTCCCCTTGCAGTCCAAGGGTATGCCAACGCCATACCTCCCACGTGCTCCTGAGGAGCTGCACCCCCGTCTTGGCAGACTCTCGAGACCAGGGCTCCCCCATTCTACAGATGAGGAAACCCGGTCTTAGACTCCGAGAGTGTGGAGCGGTGGAGCTGGCCCTCAAGCCCGGCCTGGTTGGTTTTAAGGCTGTGATCAGCTTGCTGGGGAAGGATGCAGCCATGTGCGTGTAAGTGCATCCTGCGTGCATGAGAAAGGCACATGTGGGCACGCCTCCAAACAACACCAAGGGAGCAAAGGAAAATCAGTCTCTGTCCTCTTCTGGCTCTCCAGCTGCCTCCTCAGAAGCAGCAACAGGTAACAGTTTCTTGGGTACCCTTCTGGGGATGTTCGACTCATATGCATATTCCATGCATATTTATACGTAATGACCCTCTTTTTGCTGCTTATGCAAATAGCTGCATCTCACGTGCGTGCACTTTGCGCGCCTCGCTTTCCTCCATTAGCAGCTGCTGGGGCGACAGCTCTTCATCTGTGCAGAATGGACTGAGCCATTCTTAGACGGCTCGCAGCTGGGTACGGGTGAGCCGCCCGCCTGCACTCTTGGCATCCCCTCGGAACTTCGGCCGGGGCGGGACACTGTCTGCGGCACAGAGTCCTAGAAAGGGCGCGCCCAGGTCCTAAGGTGTGTCCATTTTGAATCTGCACGGACATTGCCAGGGGCCCTTGAGAAGTTACGACCTCCGAGGGCATCAGGGGCTCCCCTGCCAGGCAAAGTGGGATGTTGCCAAAATTTGTGATCACACCGATCTGACAGATGCCTCATTTGCTTTGTTCTTACTATGAGTGAGTGGGACAACTTTTCCTATACTTTCAAGACCGACTGTCATTTCCTTCCCTGTGACTTAGCTGGTCTGGTCCTTGAAAGGACACACCTGTGGCTTTCTCCCATCCTGCTCCTCTGATCTCCTTGCGTGGGCGACCGGGGGTGGATCCGGGGCAGGGTCACCCGAGGCAGTGCAGGGGTCTTGGGCTCCAAAACCAGCACTGAACCCAACTCTGCGTGTGGTCTTGCACAAGACCAGACATTTGCCCACCTACGCATGCGGTCGCCTTCAGAAAGAGGGGTCTGGATCAGATAGTCCTGAAAATCTATGAATCTCTGGTTATCAGAGACCGCTGTGGTTGGCGGTTTGCTATCTCCTCCGAAGGAAATGGATCTGAGCTTCAGAAGAAAGAATTTAATTTAGATACTGTGGAAAGTTTCCTGATGTCTCAGGATATTAAACTCTGAAATGAATGATGACAGTCTGGGGCAGAAGATCGTTCTAATACAAAGAGCTTCAAAAACAAGATGACTCACTTGTCCTCGCGGTAAAAGTTTCACTCTGGCTCTGAGATGGGCGTTTGGAGCAGGGCGCGGTCTTCGCTGGTCCGGGTGCACCGGGCCTTTAACGTCCTTACAGCTGTGTGCCAAGTCGATTGGCGATGCTTGGCCAATTACCTGTTTTGCCGTGGAGCTCATACATTATCTAATTTCGTGATTTGGCTCATTACACGTGTTAGAAGCAGACACACTGTCAGGCCTAACTTAATGAATTACTAAAATTAGCATTATTGAGAAAATGACCTGCAAGGGAACTGCTGATTTTAATCAATAGTTCAAGTGAGCACGGTAAAAGAATGTCAAAACTCAGCAGCGCTGTCCAGAAGCTCGGCCAACAACACTCAGTGTCTGGCGTTTTTGGGGTGCAAAGTGGTCTGGATAAGGGAGCTTTCCCGTTAAGGGCAGCAGAAACCACTCTGAACGCCCACACTTCCTTCCTCGAAGCTTCTCTTGATGGACGCTTCTGCAGGTAACTTGCCTGGGCTCCCGCCCTGGTTAACAGAACACGCTCAGCATCATTTCAGCTCTTCTTAATGACTCAGGGTCCCGTTAATCACATCCATTATTCATGTGGGGTACTGACCTCACACTTTACAGCATTCTAGAGTACTAGTATGATTTGGGGGGACTTGATTAGTCTCATCTGACCTTCTCAATGCAGGGAGTCCTCTCTCTCTGCCTCCCTCCTCCACCCCTCCTTCCCTCTGGTATTTACCAAGCCCCTCCTGTGCCCCGGGCACTGTTCTTCCCTCGGGAATTCTGGTGATGTTCTAATCAGGGGTGAGAGAAAGTTCCAGAGAAGACGTTTTCCGGACTGAGAGAAGCTCCCAGGGGAAAGTGACCTGTATTAAGCGCCGACTGTGGCCAGGGCTGGGCTAAGGGTTTCAGAGGCACCGCCAACCTGGGTCTGCCCACCCCTGGGGGGAGATTTCCAGTGGAACACCGTGGAGATTTTTTATTTTCATGGCTGTGGGTTTACTGCCTTAGCAGGTAGGAGCAAATACTCGGCTCATCCAACCTGGGATTTCGCGGACAGTGTTGCTTAGGAGCAGGTTACAGTTTTTTAAGGATGTTTATCTGGAGCTGGTTTACAGGAACAGACCCTGTGAACCGTAGCCGGGGCGCGGGGAGGCCGTGCGCAGGCAGCCAGGCTTGGGCAATGGCCGGGCTCCAGCAGGTTCGGAGTGCACGGTCCCTAAGAGGCTGCGTTTCCAGCCCAGCTTTCGGGCTGAGTCCAGAGCCGGAGCTGTGCGTCCCTGAGCTTGCTTGCTTCCTGGGGGCAGGCACCAGTGCTCCGTTGAGGAGACATGGCCAGTCCTTTCTCCGTGTCTCAGGCCCCCTCGACCTCCTTCACCCTTCTCTGCTCCCTGGGCACCCGGCGTCGCTGAGATGGGGCCCAGGGGACCCACTTGTCATTTGGCTAAATGGGCAGGACCCAGGAAGCACGAGGGACAACAGGCAGCTTGCATGGAGGCTGGGAGCACATGCTCTGGGTGGGGTTAGATTCCGGGCTTGCCAAGCCCTACCCAGGTGGTCTCTGGCCCCTCTGTGAAATGGGGGGTCGTGTCTGCCCCGCCTGCTCCCTGGACAGCCTCGGGGCCAAGCGGAGTGGAGGGGGTGCACTCTGACCGGAGTACATGGCAGTGTCCCTGAGGCCCAAGGAAAGAGTCCCTGCTTCACCCATCGCTCTGGTCCCCTCCTGGCTCCTGGCCCGCAGGCCCCTCTTTTGCTTGGCCGGGGACCTGGAAACTGGAGATGGCTGAGTTTTTAGCTGGCCCTTTGGGTTTGGCCTGTGTCCGATGCTAGAAAGACATTCCAGGGACAGGCGACGGGCCAGGGCTCTGAGGAGAGGCTCGCTGCGGGGTGAGCACTGGGGTACAGGGCCCCGTGGGCAGAGCCAGGAGCGGGCCAGAGACCCAAGAGCAAACACTACCGCCTCCCACCTCTGTTCCCGGAAGACCTGTGCAAGGGTGGGGGCTGGGCAGGCGGGGTCGCCACCATCCCATCCCTGCTCCCGCCCTAGTTCTGACAGCTCAGGGGTTACCTTCCCAAGGAGGATGAGCCTGCTAATAGCCAAGTGCAATAAGAGAGTCAATTATCAAGGCAAGTGATGAGTGACGGAGCTGCTCGCCCTGCCCGTCCCCGGCGGGTGCCCGCCAGCTCAGCCACAGCCCAGAATTACACAGGAGCTTTGCAACCTTTTCCGCGGTAAACGGTTTGTTCTTTGGGGGAGGGGTGTGTGTGTGTGTGTGTGTGTGTGTGTGCACGTGCATGTGCACATATACATAGAGGGGGGTCGAGTGGAGCTGGAGCAGACGTCTGGGACAGTTGCAGAGTACAGACATCCAATCCCCCGCGAGCCGGCTTTGGCTTGCAAGTCTGTTCTGGTCCTTGTCCTGGGCAAGAAGCGGACTGTTCTGGGAAACCATCTTCCCCATGATTTACTGACCAACATTTTGGGAACGGAATTAATTGCTAAATGTTCTATCCAGTGAACTGGCCCTCCACGCCGAAAAATCTGGCACAAGAAGATGGGGCTTTGATGACCAAGGGCTTTCTCAGAAGTGGTCCTTTCTGGAAGCAGACCGTGTGCACGGGGCACTGGCTGGTGGGCCAGACACCTGGGTTGCAGAAGTCAGCGGTTTAAGTTCCTGGAAAGAACGGGGGTGGGGGTAGGGGGGCTGGGCTGACCTTGCCGCTTGTCGAATGTGCTCAGTTTCGGGGCGCTCAGGGCAGCTGTGCTGGGCTGAGGGCTTGGGGGGGGTGTGTCTGTGTGGGGACATTTGTCTCTGTCTGCCCTCCAGGTGGGCTTGGGCTGTGGACCAAGGTGGGTTGAGAATCTGACACAACCACTGGGGGTGTTTCTCCAGCCTCTCTGTCCCCGCCACACGTGGGGCAGATTGGAAGGTACAAGTGAGTTCTCTGAGGCTGGAAGTGGGGCCATCTTCAGTTAGGATCTTATCTCCAATCTGAAGGCCACCCCACCCTTGGTGCCACACCCACTCTCTTCCTTGGCTCCCCCCGCCCCATTTAGGAGGTCCTCCCTCCAGGGCTCTGCGCCCAGCTCCGGACTTACCTCCTCTTGGGGAGGTGTGGAGGGGGTAGGCAAGGAGAAGGGACAAGGGGAGCAGGAGCAGCTGTGGCCACTCTGGAACCAAGGGCAGGCTCCCTTTCCAGAAGGGCCTGTGCAGACAGAGGACAGAGGGCTGGAGGCAAGTTACTAGGGTAGCTACAGACCAAACCCAAAGAGATGGGCAGCTTTCTTCCAAGAACCAGCAAGCATTGTCATTCGCTATGTGACCAGCCCTGTCCTCCCCTGCCCAGAGCCCAGGTCTGAGGTCCCTCTTTGAAGCTGGTGTTGTCCCTTACTCCCCCTCCCGCTTCAACCATGAGGTGTTCCTTCTTGAGACCCCGTCAGCTAACCCCACCCTCACATTCAAACATGTGGGGCATCTGCTTTAAGAATCTCTCCCTGCTCACCCATTATTCAACTTTACATGCTTGTCCCAAACTTGGAACTGATTTCCAGAGCCTAGACTAGGGAGGAAAGAGGCGGCCCAGGCTCCTGTTGGGGACATGCTCCCCACACCCACCTAACCAGACGCCAGGGGCCCCCCTTTCTGAGCTTGCTCCCTTGGACTCCAGCGACATGATTTCCTGATATTTGCTTCAAAATCGATTCATCTTTTAAAAAGAAACTTGATAGATCTCTTCACAAAGGATCGGAAGTGGAGAATCATTACTCCTTGCCATATTAAATAGATGGTAACCATGAAAAGAAGGAAAATGGAAACAAAATATTATTAAAGCTGGCTAGAGGCCTGGCCTGAAGAAGACTGAGCCCGAGGCCTGCTGTGTTCCAAAGGGAGGTTTGGGGGGATCCAGGGGCCACAGATTTATTAGGTTGAGATTTTTCTGGATGCAATCAGCCCGATGATGAGAATTGGACAGGAAATACAACTTTTCCTTATGTAATTTCTGGATGCAACAGCACACGTTAGCAAACTCAGACCAAGTGCAGCCCTTCAAGCCCCAGGGGGGAAACTGAGGCAGCAGGTTCCAGCCCCAGGACACTGTGGGGAAGGCCGTGGGTGACTTCGTGGCCCTAAGGGGTGTTGATGGTGGGGATGGAAAGGTGGGAAGGGAGGGCCAGGGAGGGCCGATACACTGCCCCAAAGTTATTAATGCCACGGAAGCAAGGTCACTGGCACCCCATCCTTTTCTTTCTCTCGTGGGAAACACTGAAGTTGGCTGTGGAAGGTACAGCGAATCCCCAAGAGCTTAGTCAAAGAGAATAAGGACCATGAGGAAACCACGCCTTGGCTGAAATATTGGAAGGCTAAATTCCGGTTGGGTGTGCCACCTTGGTGGTCCCAGGAAGGCCATATGTTCCGGGAATCAAAAAGAACACCAGCATCAGAAAGAATACGCTGTCCTGCTCCCCGACTGTGTGCATGGGGTGGGCACCCACTCCCCAGGCTTTGGCATGTGGGGACAAGAATGGGGGCGATGAAGGACCATCACTTCTGAAGTCTGATCTGCAGGATGCGGGCGTCCTTGGTGAGGAGGGAAGGAATTTGCATTTTGGTTTCGGGTTTCCCATCCCCCGAGGCCCTTCTGCACAAAGCAGATGCCGGGGTAGGTCACCTCCACGGCAGGAGTCATTGTCAGGGACTGCTCAGGGCCACTGGGGGCTGACACCCTGGGTACCCCCTCCCCCGCTTCTGGTTGGCCTGGACAGGTGCCTGACTCCACAGGTGCCCCCCTCCCTGGGCTGTGGCTGCGCCTGAGGGGCTCGGGGACATCCGGAACTGTGCCGGGCCCCTCTAGGTCCTTCCACGCTCCTAGTTGGAAAGCCCAGCCCCACCCCAGCCCCAGCCTGCGTCCCACACGATGACCCAAGGGACCCCTTCAAGCCACAGACTGGCCACATCAGTCCTTGGCCTGAAACCTCTCAGCGGCTCACGGGCTCCTCCCTGGGATGAAGCCCAGGCTCCCGAGTACAATGTGACCCCAGTACCCTTATCTCCGAAGGTGGGGAGGCTCCCGCGAATTCATCTCCTGGGGCGGCTGCAACAAATGACCCCAGGCTGAGGAGCTCAAAGCCACAGATATTGATCCTCTCACAGTCTGGGGGCCAGAAGTCTGAAACAAAGGGGTCACTGGGGCCCGGCTCCTTCTGAAGGCTCTAGGGGAGGAAGTTCTGCCTCCTCCAGCTTCTGGTGGTATCAGGTGTCCCGTGCGCGACTGCGTCCCTCCAGTGCCTTCCTCCCTCTGCACGTCCCCCCCTCCTCTCTTGTGTGCATCCCACCTCCCTCTGCCTCCCTCTAATGAGGACACTTGCCACTGGGTTCAGGGTTCACTTGGATAATCTAGGATGATCTCATGTCAAGATAATTAGCTGAATTACATTGGCCAAGTCCCTTTCCCCAGACAGCCTCACATTCCCCGATTCCAGGGATTCGAATGTGGGCATGTCTTTGGGGGTGCATTGAGCTCACCACAGCAGGCATACCTGGAGCTGGTGGCTTCAGCCTGGGACCTCCCAGGAGCAGACCCAGAGACAAGGCTTTGAGCTGAGCAGAAGGACGGGGAGGTGACCCCAGGAGATGCCCCCAAGGAGAGGGAGGGAGCCAGACAGACAAGCAGTGGGAAGGAGCACATAAAGGTCAGTGAGCGACCAAAACTCATTCTCAGGAGGCAAATCTTGGGGAGATGGCTGAAACAGACCCCCAGTGCTGCCCCCCAGAGGGACAAGGAAGCTGGGGGTTTCAGCCATCAACTCCCACCACCCTCAGCTGAGAACTATTTCTGGGCATGATAGTTCCTTAGGACTTCCAGCCAGAAGCAAGCCCGAGGGAGAGCCCACTGGCCCTAGAAGAGTGGTTTTGCCTGATCCCTGCACCGAGTAGGGAAAGCCAGAAGCTCCAGGGGCACGCCTGCCTCTCCCCCCCACCCCGGGGGCAATCGCCCAGCAAGGTGATA
This sequence comes from Neomonachus schauinslandi, assembly GCF_002201575.2. Taxonomy (NCBI): domain Eukaryota; kingdom Metazoa; phylum Chordata; class Mammalia; order Carnivora; family Phocidae; genus Neomonachus; species Neomonachus schauinslandi. The sequence continues at coordinate 134,572,253 of NC_058412.1, forward strand.
TGCTGCACACCTTGGCTCTCCTGCTCTCCCAGCCAGACTCATGCAGAGAGAGGCAGTTTCTCATGGATGTTGAGATTATGGGCTTCAGAGCTAAGGAGACAGGCCAGGGCTGGGCTGCAGGAAGTAGGGTGGCCTCAGCCCTCTGACCCAAAACTGGACTTGCCCTCCTGGCTGTTGGTGGAAAAGTTGGCCTGAACCCAAGGGGTCCCTTGGAGCACTTTTGTGGGGACAAAGCAGTTACTGGCCATTGCTTCTTCACTGGGCCAAGCCACACCGGGCCGCAGAGGGCCTGGTCCTCCCCTACTCGTGAGCTCAGCCCTGGGCTGGGCACAGGGGTCTCTGGTGTGCACGTCTACTCTTCCTGCGTCCAGCAAAGTTTTCTTAGTTTTCCTTTGGGATTTATTCCCCCGAGGGGTTCAGTGTGGGCCTGACGGCACCAGCTAGAACCAGGGTGGGTACAAGACCCAGAAGTCAGGGGCAGCGAGGACCCATGGCCCAAGCTGGGTCACTGGGACTCAAGCCTTGGACTCTCAGGGGAACCTTGTGTGAGAAGCCCTCTTTCCCTGGCCACTCACTGAAGGGACCCAAGCCTGGAGCTCTGGCAGTCCTTGTGGCCTCCTGAGAAGAGCCAGCCTGGGCACGGGGTCTTGGAGAGGACAGTGGCGCTGTGAGGCGGACAGACATAGTTCTGACGACGTTCAGGGCTGGACCCAGCACCTCCAGTGTCATCCTGGGACGGTGAGAACTCTCTTGGGTCTGCTTGTTATGCAGATGTCAAGACTCTGTTCCTGGTGGTTCCCAGTGTCCCAAGAATGTCCCCTGGTCACAGGAGTGAGTGTGGGAATGAGCTCTGATTGGACAGTCTGGGTCACATGCTCATCCCTCCACCAATCACGGTGGTCAGGATTTTACTGACTGATTTAGGGTTAAGATGTACCCATTCCTAAAGATCCCGGGTGTGAGCTCCAGTCAAACCACATGGACTGAGAGGAGAGAATTAGATCCTGCAGGAACATTAGGAGATGGTTACTAGAGGAGGGGGAAATGGATGTCAAGTCACTCGAAGGAAGATGTGTCCCCTGGGGTCCTTTTCATGCAAATCCTAACAGCACCTTCAAGAGGTAGGTCCTGGGGCGCCTGGGTGGCTCAGTTGTTAAGCGTCTGCCTTCAGCTCAGGTCATGATCCCAGGGTCCTGGGATCGAGCCCCGCATTGGGCTCCCTGCTCTGCGGGAAGCCTGCTTCTCCCTCTCCCACTCGCCCTGCCCATGCTCTCTCTCTCGCTGTGTCTCTCTCTGTCAAATAAATAAATAAAAATCTTAAAAAAAAAAAAGGTAGGTCCTATCATGACACATTTTGCAGATGAGGAAGAGAGGCACAGAGAGGTTAAGTAACTTGCTCAAAGGCACACAGCTGATAAGTTATAAGAAGATTCCAACACTGCTACGAGGTTCTCTGCAGAGAGACTTCTTGCTATTGTTGGTCCTCTCCTCTCTTCCCTTTGTGGCTCTTCCTTGCCAACACCACACCAGACACACAGTAGGCCTAGAAATACTGCTCAGTTGTGTCTGCGGGTGTCTCCTTTTGGTATTTGTGTGACTGTTTATTTTTTTAGAGTTTCCAAAGACTGCAGAGTGTTCCCAAAGGCAAAACACATCAATTTTTACTGCAAATTATTTTTGTTAATAAATGATATATAAGTTTATGCATCCTAATTAACCAAAAATTATTTATTGCTGCAATTAAAATGAAGTCGTGTAAATGACTGCAATTTTAAGTTCTTGACAAAGCGATAAAGTCCATTAATGCTTCTCTGCCTTGCTGAGGCTTCTTGAAACCCTGCCAGCAGCCAGCTGTCCGGCCCCCCCCCCCC
>NC_058412.1:134574133-134585807 GCF_002201575.2 Neomonachus schauinslandi
AAAAAAATGGTATCTTCTCTCCAACATGAGAAGAAAAGAAAGGAGAGATGAGAATTGCATCCGGTGGAGTTGAGTTGAGCTGAGTTCAGTCAAGCCACAAAATGAGGGAGGACTTTTCCATGAGAGTCAGAGTCTTTCTGGCTCTTGTCCAATGTCTAAGCCAGTAGCTGCTGTATACTAGGTACTGTGCTGCATCCTGAGATTGCAAGGAGTAGCAAGACATGGCCTCTGTCCTTGTGGTGTCCCCAGCCCCCTGGGGACACCACACTGGGGGAGTGGGGCAGGCCAGGCCATCCCTCTTCCACGCACCTGTATTTGACTCTCCTTGTCTCCTGCTCTTGATACCCCCTCCATTGCCCTGGCCCTGGCTTTGCATCTCCCTTTTTCCTTCCCAACTCTGCTGTCTGTTTTTGACCACAGTACGTATGGAAGTATGTTTTTATTCATTGAATGTTGCACTGAGAGTTTTTCTCACGTGTTCTTTAAACAAGAATGAGTGAGCAGTGTGTTGAACCTCTCTCTCTACCCACAGTGTTCATTTGCTTTTTTGGCATATGGGAGTCTTGCTGGGAAAGATTCTTGTCCTCAACTTTAGGGGTATACTGATCATGCTTCCCAGAACAAGACTGAAAGCTCCACTGGACACATTTTTAATCTTAAACCGTTGGCTTAGAAAACCACCTAGATAGGTAGGTTTTTTTTCAGGGATCCGGGAAGAGAGCTTGGTGAGAACACAAGTAGTTTAGATTCAGGGGCATTATGGTGCTCAGACTGTTTACTAAATGAATGGGTGAGTGATATATGGTGACAGAAGCTGGCTGCAGGCTTTGCTGATTGCAAAAGGTCTCGCTAGCTTCACCTTTCTCAAGTGGCATAAAATATTCTCGGTAGCTCTTATTTTCTGTTTAGGCAGATCCATCCCTTTGCTGTCAATAAGAACAGAACCAAAAAGGTCACGATTTTTCATTGTCAACAAGAAACAATGAGTGGGTGCATTAGGGCTGCAGTCTGGAAAAAGAGGAACGGGCTCCAGTGAGCCCAGCTGGTACCCACGCTCCAGGGGGAAGGCTTCTGAGCCTCAATATCTTTGTGGTCTTCGGGCACCATCTCTTTGGGAGGGAGGGGGGCTAAGACAAAACGAGACAGAGATGGACGTGGAACCCCACTCAGAAGAGGAAAATGGAATCACATCCATCCAAGGAGCCCACCTGACGACTCACAGTCTTTATCTTGATTGGGTTTTCTTGACACACGTTTGTAACTTGAACCGTAATGTGTTTTGTGCTCCATAATGGGCTTTAAAAGTGGTAGTCTGGGCAGGTCATTCACGCACACGACCAGCCATGTATGTGCTGGATGACTGACCTATACCTCTGATCAGGTGTGGTGCGTCGTGAGGGAGCGTGTTTGGATGGCAGGCGCGTCGACTCCCCAGGTGCACAGAGTCTGGGTTTGGCCAGCCTGGAGCGTTCACAAGCAATAGGCACAGCCTTTTGAGATCACACGTACATGGAGAGGCCCCGGCAGGCCTGGGAGGAGACAATCAATGCGTGCATTATCTTTTCACTTTGTGAGAAACAAGTCAGTTAGCCGTGCCGTTAGTTAGGAACGAAAAGGTCTGAGTGGTGATAATTATAGAATGAATCCAGGAAGGAGGGAAGGACTTTGGGGGTTATAAACCCCAAATGGTGTCTTTATGAAATACTTGAGGATCTCCTTTTCTTCTCCCCCCCCCCCCCAAATTAGTCTCTTACCATCGAGATATAGTCGTTATTTTAAAAAGCAGCCAACAGTTTGGCTTTTATTTTCAAATTCTTTTAATGGGGTTATTACAGACAAAGATGAGAGCGTGCGTGCAAGAGAGCGAGAGCGAGAGACTTTTGAAAGCCGATTTAAAGGCAGTTGTTTGAGAGACCAGGAGAGTCTCCGTCAAGAGTGATCTGGAAAAAATTGCCAAGAGAATTCATGTTGGCTCAGCAAATAAACTGCCCCTGGAGAAGCTGATTAATGTTTATTTACATCCATCCCGATGTTCGGGCTCTGGTGGCCACAGCAGGCCGACTGAGATAAGCAATCAGGGCACACTCATTAAGGACCCACCATCCTCCCCAGTGTCACTTCATTACCCCCGCTTCATTTATTCGCTTTGAAATTATGATGGGGAATTGACGCCTCAAAGTGTGTGTCTTGTCACGACTGATTTCTCCTTGTTTGTGGAGAAATCAGGTGCGTATTCGCTGTTGCCCGGATCGAGCGCCCCTGGCTGAGTCCCAGGCCCGGGCCAGAGATGTACCAGCTGCCATCGGCTCTCCCCCTGCCCCGCCACCACCGGGAGCAAGAGACGATGTGTATCCCAAACTGGGGCTCCATCTGGGGCCTCATGGTTCAACAGCAGCTCTGCATGGCCAAGTGGGCGCCGAATGCCGCTACCCTCTCCCGGAACGACCCACAAAAGCCTCTCCCTGCCAAACACACTGATGGTGCTGCATGACCCCAGCTAAGTCTTCTTCCCAGTTCCCTCCCTCACCTCCCTCCTGGGGCCCATTTTCACCTGCCATCTTGGATCCTTCCAGTCAGGGTACTACTCCCTGGGCCTGTTGCCCCAGCATCCCCTCTTCCAAAGGCCTGCAGAAGACGTTTGGACATTTCCAATTTGGGAGAACCTTGCTCCTGAGTAACCAGTGGTGCAAGGGCCTGATGAGGAGGCTCGGCGGTTCTGCCATGCCATCATCCGGGAGAATGCCATCACTCCCCTCAGGAAGCCGACAAGGACCCAGGGAACAGCACTGTGTGCCCTGGATGTAAATGAGCAAAGGGAGAGAAGATAGCCTAAGCTCAAAGCCCCCATCAGACACTCAAGACCTAGTTTCTGCCTAGGAGAGACAGCGTTGCTGTGGGGACCCAGGGAGAACGGCAGAGAGCCTTATGTCATGTCACTGTCCTTGCCGGACGTGATGGACACAGCACAAAGCACAGCCCAGGGGGCAGCCGGGGCAGGACCCCTCGGCAGCTACTGGAACAGGAGGTGCTCACCCCATGGAGCCAGAGGAGCGTGTGGGCCCAGTTCCCGAGGGTCGTCCACCCCCAATTCCAAGGGCAGGTTTGCAGCCTGCACCTCCCATGCAAGGCCCCATTCCGAGGGCTCTGTACGGACTAACTTTCTGAATCCTTGACGTGGCCCTTAAGATAGGCAGGGTATCCGGCAATGTCTAGACACTTTCTGGTTGTCTCAACTGGGGTGGGGATGCTCCTGGCCTCGAGTGGGTCAATACCCTGCAGTGCCCTGGGCAGCCCCCTGTGACTCAGAACGGCCCCGAATGACTCTAGCACCAAAGCTGGGGACCACTGAGGGGGCTTGAGTCATCACCCCCACTTTACAGAAACAAAACACGCAGAGAGGGGCAGTGACCTGCTCCAGGACAAACAGCGCAGAGAGGGGCAGCATGTGTGCTGCAAGCTCGAGGCCAGGCTGCTTCTCAGCCGCCCACTAGGAAATGCCACCGTTCACTTGGCCTGCAGGGGCGCGTTTCTCGTTTCTCGTTTCTCCGCACAGGCTGGAGACCACCCCCCGAGTGGCCGATTCGGGAGCCCTCTTTCCAAAAGGCTGAAGGCACAGCACCTGGCAGTGTGACCTCTTGGTTCCTGAATCGAGTGGTTTGGGAAAACCATCAAAGGCAGCGGGCAGAGAAAAACCCACCGTGCAGGACCAACGTCACGGGAGCCCCTGCCAAACCCAGTGAAGGCTCCTTGCCGAAACCTCACATTCTTGGATCCTCAAAAGAGCAGCCTCTGAATTTTCATATATTTTAGCATTTAATAATCCAAGAAGTCTGAATAATAAACATTAGGATAGAACGAAGTTGTTCCCTCTCCTTCTCCCAGACAGGACCTGGGCCCGTGGCTTGCGGTGCTGTAGCTGGTAGGATCACAGCGGGACTGTCCCATGGGGACAGATGGTGCCCAGGAACCCAGCTGGGCCTTGAGCTGATCCCCGGGCAAGAGGCACGGATCGCAGAATTCCGTGCCGGGTTACCAAGGGTGCTGTTGGCGTGGTAAGTGCAAGGGTCTGTTTTGTTTTTTCCTGATTCCGCTAAGCTGGACAGTGACCACGGTCTGTTAAATACCTTGCAAAAAGCCTTTCGAACAGCTGGGCTGTTCTGCACATTTAATCTCGGCCCGGAAAGAGGAGAGAGAGATGGCCTCACTGGTAAACACCAGCGAGCCGCCCAGCTGCTGTCAACGTATCCTGCAAGAGTCTGACCCCACAGCCCCTCCCTGGGGCTCCCCGTTCTCGAGGCCACTTTGAAAGGATGCAGTATTTTATTCCACCATTAGAGTTTGGGACCACAGTGCCCTCCCGGGAACAAGGATGAGGGGATCCCGGTTTCCTTGCAGCATTTTACGGACTTTCTGAGGTGCATGAGGACACCCGACCTAAAGAAAGGGGGGAGTGGGCTCTCCCGAATTCAGGGAAGGTCTGGGGCTGCAGCCCCCTCTGCTCCCCACTTTGCTCACAGCCACCCCCCTGGAAAACAGTGCCCTCCAAACAAGGGAGAACGGAGGCTCCCCTGCAGGCTGGTCTGTGTAGTCTCAGAAAGGGATCTGGTGCCACCTTGAGCTGCTTTGCAGGAAGCAGCCGAAACATCTAGAAACCGCCTGTCCCTGTTTACAAGAGCTGCCGCCCAAAGCGTCAAGCTGGTGTCTGGCTCTTGTTTTCCAGCCTCTTGGTGTCTGCTTCCCCCATTCCCCGGCGACCTCACCGACCCCCGTCAAGTGGGAATGCAGCGGGGGCCTCACAGAGGTGCTGGACCAGCCTAGCCCCCCTCACTGCCCCCAGGACCTGGGGGCCACTCTCTCCAGCAGGGAGGTGGCCCTGGCAAGGCCAGCCCCCGGCCCCCGGGCCTCTTGGAGCTCTTCAAATGTCACTTAGCAGCAATTAGGTAATCAGGGAAGAAAGATTTCCTGAAAATTAGTTCAAGGTTGGGGGTAAGAGGGAAATTGCCAGGCAGAGACTTCTTGTTTACGAAAGCTGTCCCTTGTCAGCCCTGTTTTCCTTCCAACTAATCAGCCACCCAGCGCTCGCCCCCACCCCGACCAGCTGGGAAGCCTCAAGCCCCCCATGCTCCTCACACAGCAGACCTGGCCTCATCAGCCCCTCTCCCAAGGGCTCTGTGTAGCAGCCCCAAGGCAGGTTTCTGTCTCACTCATGAGACTCCACTGAATGCATCAGAAAGGGCAGGAGGGCCGCAGGGCCAAAGGGGGGCCTCACGACCTGGCCTTCCTCAGCTCGTAGCCCTGTGGGGCCTCAGCCCGGGCACCCGGGTCCCTCTAGAGGCTGGCACGTCCTCCCCCACCCCCACCCATGAGAAAACCAGCTGTTTTCAGGAGGCTGCACCCGAGGATCACCTCCGCCAAAGCTTTCTTCTAAAGGAAAAGTCTCGTCTGTGCCTTGAATAAAGCGACTGGTTCCACAGTTGCTTGGGTTAGCACAGGACGAAGCCTTGCTTTACTCTACAGGAGGTAGAGTAATTTTTTTTTAATATGGAAGAATAATACTCAGTGCTTCCCAGCCAAGGGTGGTTCTGCGCTCTAAGGGACACTTGGCAACATCTGGGGTCATTTTGGGCATAACATCTGGGGTGGGAGGCTGCTATTGGGGTGCAGTGGACATCGGCCCAACAGCCTAGAGTGCATAGGACAGCCTCCTACAACAAAGAATAACTTGACCCCAGATATCAGTCGTGCCAAGGTGGAGATCTGACCTGGCACACAGCAAGCTGGACAAATCCCAAGTGCATACGGCAATGACTTTTCACGTCTGGACACACTCTTACTTTCCTAATAGCGCTGTGAAAAGCCACCACAACTAGTGGTTTAAAACAACCCACATTTATTATTTTGCTATTCTGGAGGGCAGAAGCTTTTAGGAGAGAATCCACATCCTTGCCTTTTCCTGCTCCCAGGGGCACCTGTGGTCCTTGGCTCACGGCCCCAGCCTCTGTCTCCACCCCTTTTCTGTCTCTGACTGTCTTGCCTCCATGATGATGACCTTGGGCCCACCCATTAATCCAGGAGAGTCTCCCCACTTCAAAATCCATCCCATCTGCAAAGTCCCCTTTGCCATATAAGGCAGCATACTCATGGGTTTCGAGGATTAGGACATTGACATCTTTGTGGGGGGGGTGGGGGGCATTATTGAGCCCCCCACAGACTCAGATGGAAACGAAGACCACTTTCATAATCTAGAAGTCTCTCATGTGTTCCTTCCCCGCCCCAGTACCCCTCCCCACCATTCTGACTTCGATCACTGTAGAAAATTTTGCTTGTTCTTGGGGCTAATGATTTTTAAAGAAAATCCCTCTTTATTCAAGGCTACATATAAAATGTTAATACAATTGTGAAGAAACCCCAACATTGGATCCCTAGAGAGCTTCAGGGACGTTTGTAGGCTGAACACTCGGGCCCAGCTTGGAAAGGACCAGAACTTAACGAGGGTGAGCAGTGGTTATTCAGCAGCCAGAGATGCACGTTAATTATAGAAGAGACGACGGGGAAGGGAGGAGCAGAGGGTGGGATGTAGGCACCAGTAATCACATATATTCACAGAGAAGCAAATCATGGTGGAATTTTTAAGACGCTTAACATAGTTTTTTAAGCCCCTGGTGCTAATATACAAAGAGTCGTCCCGGATGAGGGGGCTGGGGCGTGGCTGCCCCATAGCTCTAGAATGACAGACTTACGGATGGCAAGTTGCAAATATTCACAATTTTTCTCGTTTATCCAACAACACCGGGATGGGGCTTGGGGCCAAGCAGCAAGACTCAGAAGCTGGGGGTGGGCTGGAATACAAGAGCCAGTGGTTGTCCGAGCTGCCCGTGCACGGGGAGACAGACGACCAGTGAGTAGCGCGTCCCACATCTTGTTTAGTGCTGGAGTTTAGGTTCAGGTGAACCAGGGCACCCGCCCCCAACCCCAGGCAACCACTGATCTTTTTATTGTCTCCACATGTTTGCAGTTTTCTAGAATGTCATGTGGTTGGCATCATGGAGCCTTTTCAGACTGGCTGCTTTCACTTAGCGGTATGCTTTTAAGGTGCCTTCCATGCCTTTTGGTGGCTTGCTGGGTCTTTGAATTTTCAGGTGTTATGTTAGTATGATGGTTGTTAGGAGGCATCACACAAGTCATTCAAGGAGCAGTGTGAGCCATCTGATGGCCCGGACTCCACGGCCTGTCACCATCCTGCTTCTAGCCCAGGTCCGCCCGCCAGATGGACCAACATCACAAATATGTCCCACGCCAACATCCTGGTCTAGTGGTGAGCCCAAAGGCAGCTACAGTTTTCCAGAGGACCATGGGCTAGGGCTTATGATCCAAAGAAATTTCTCTATTTCCTTCATCTAGAGAGTCTTATGTCAAATAGCTCTCAAGACCTCGAAGTTTGGAAGTGCTCCTGGGGGCTGGGGGTTCGGTAGTGAGCAGTCAACCAAGTGCTTGTCCTTCCTCCCTGGGAAACCAATATGGCCCAGCCATCCTGAGCCCTGCTTGCTTCTTCCTCAGCTGACATGTCCAGTTGGCTGCCTGCCTTCATGAGCTCACCCCGGAACATACATATATTGTGTGCAGAGCCTTTTCAAATGTTTTTTTTTTTTTCTTATTAAAACAATAATAGCTACACTATAAAACTATTAATCTGGCAGTAAATTCTTACAGGAAATTTACTGCGATGGCTATATTTCAGAAATTGGCCATATTATCCCAGAAGGAGGTACAATTAAACATTTAAGAATAAAAGTCGTGCAGGATTTAGGTGGCGCCTCTCGTCTGAAGGTTTCGAAGACTGTCTATTCTTTGCCCATCAAATGCTCTACAGATGGTTTCAGAGGCTGAGAAATGGCAGAGTGAAGTGCAAGGTCAACCATGAACTCATCCGCAGAGCCGACTTGTCTCATTGCTCCGTCGGCTGTCCTTGTAGCTTCTTTGGCTGCCACTGTTTTCTGTTTTTCGGAAGGTACATCCCCCGTCCCTGTGCTCCTGTGATTTACCGGGGCTCCTGCAGGTGGTTTGACCTGGGTGTGTGGCTCCCACGTGGTCAGGGTGTTTCTGGACCAGGGGAGAAGGGGAACTAACAGAAATGGGGGGAGATCTCGTGGACGGACATAGGACAGAAAGAACACGAGGAAAGGGACGGTAGAGATTGGAGTCCCATTTACGGAAACCTCCTGGGAAAAGATGCCCCAAGAGGAAAAAGTAAGAAGTGAATTGTGGACAAGAGGTCGGAGGCCGTGGCTGTAGTGGGAGCTGCCGACGGTGTGAAGCAGGCCCCCTCTTGGGGCGGGGGGCTGTCCGTGTGTTTGGGGACCTGGGATCGTGCACATGCAGAGTGAAATCCATCCTAAATAGAGGAGCTGGATGACTCGGGGTTGGTCCAGAACACAAGAGGAAGCGAGGGTCCTGGGGGGAGGTGTTCTGAGTAAGGCGAGTGGAGTGGACATCATCGGGGACTCTGAGTTAATGGGGGGCCTGGAAAGCCAACCAGAGAAAGCCATTTATCCAACCTTTCTGCCCACACAGAGCCCCTACTACGACGTGCCAAGCTCCGTGCAGAGCAGCAAGCAGGATGGGTCCTGGGCAATCAGGCCTTGTGCTGCAGGCAGTGGGGAGCCACAGAAAGCCAAGGGGCGAGAGAGTGCCCAGAGGCCTCTGGGGCTTCAGAATGAAGCTTTGAGTACACTTTTCTCCCGCCGTTCACCCAGCCTCTGTGGTTCCTGACAGCACATCAAGTGTTGGCCTTGTGGGGCAGGGCTGGTCTTCCTGTCCCTCCCCAGCTCGGCACGTGCTTCTTGAGAGCAAGAAGGAGCCCCTCGCCGAGATGCCCCACGACTTATGCGGGACAGGCTCAGTGAATGTCCAAGCCTCAGCAGCCCTGCTTTGGTGTGTCTGTGGATGTGGGTCAGAGTCCGACTCCTGGGTGCCCGGTGAGCCGTCTGCACGGTGGACTCGGGGAGCTGTGGTCACCACCCTGCCCGGGGCGGGTGCTACCCAGCCATGGCGCTCGGTCTCACCCATCCTTTCATTCTTTCGTTGCTGGGCTGTCGGCTGCTCCCCAACCATCCTCCCTTCTACCGCTGGGACCCTGAAGATTCAAGAGGTACCATAAGTAACTCGCCCAAGGCCAGCCAGCCAGCGTCAGAGGGGAGTCACGGCCGGGATCACGCAGGCCTGTGGCCCTGGCCCCTCAACAGGCATGAAATCCCAGTTCTGAGGGCTGTGCTGTCCTCTCTCCTTTGCTGGGACACAGGACGACACCGCAGATGGAGGAAGGGCCCGCTTCATCTCACAGACTTGGAACCAAGCCCTGCTCCATGAGTTACCCCCGACCCAGAGATGAAGCAGCACAACTCAGAGGAAGGAGGGTCAGCACACGTGTCCCACCTGTCTCACTGGGCCGGAGTCCGGCCATCTCTGGGACGTTATACCTCCTGGGCGAGTTTTAGACACTGGGATGAAAGTCACGTGTATTTCTGCCATACATTTGCTTTCCATCTTGCTCTGCCCAATTGGCCCATGTGGGCACCCAGAAGGGCAGATGTGGAGGCCAGGAGGGGAAGCAGGGTGAGTTCTAGAAGGAGGTGGTAGCAATGGGAAAGGGTGTTTGGTTGGCTTATAGAGCTGTGGCACGTTCCAGCTGTCGGTTTTCCTAGCATTAGGTTGTAATTATCCTGTGGTGACTCCACCTGAATCTTCCTGAAGATCGACTGACCCTGTGACTTGGACCCAGTGACCAGGCTCCTTGGAAGAAGTTGTTCTATTCAGCTCTGAGCAAAGGGAGATGTTCCAGGCTCTCTCTGCACGTGATCACCCCCTGACAGCTCCAGCTTCTTCAAGAAGGTTCAGCAGCCAGAAAGCCCACAGGAAGACACCCGCTCTGGTCTGCTGGGAAGCCTGGCATTCTATAAGAGGATTTTTGTTTTGTTTTGTTTCTTTGGATCTTAGAGGAAATATGTAAAATGAGGCTCACAAGAAGCTGGGAAGATGTCTGGGCTGCACAGCTGGCTGGGACCCTAATGAAATTAAAAATGAAGAAGGAGAAGTGATGGGAAATTATTGCAAAAGTATTTTCTCCAAGTTGAGGAGGGGGATGGGGAGAAGAGAGAACATAATTTATTGGAGGTTGGGAAAAGGGCAGGACTTGCTCTAATAAACATCTCGCAAGAAAGCTAACTAAGGAGAGTCTTTCTTGGATCCATAACGGATCGTGCACTCAGCAAGCTCCAGGGATATGGCCCAGCGGAATTAGCAGAGGAATCCGGATCCTATCAGCAGATGGTGTGGCCTGAGCTAACAAGCACACGCCTTAAAACGAAGCAGATGGGGCTTTGTTGGAGGAAAGAGCTGCTTCTTATATTACGTTTCAGAGGTTTTGTAGGGTAATGATAATAACATCTTCCTTTCCGCTTTTCCCAAAGCACCCTAGCTTCGTAAATAGGTCAGCACCATGCAGATCCTCAGCCCCCACTTCGCCGGACCGGAACCTCCGGGCTCAGCCCACGAGGCTGGAAGGCTCGCCCAGGTGGACAGAGGTAGGAGCAGGGACAGAGCCAAGGGCTTCCACGTTCCCAAAAGAAGGCTTTCCTCTGCTTCCATGAGGGGATTCCTTGTCCCTGCTCCCCTCCAGAGGCTGGAAACTGGGGCCAGACCCGTCCTGTGGCATGCCACAGTGGTCCCCCTCTCCCTTTCTGCCACTGAGTTGGTTGCATTTGAAAACTGGGAGGATTTATGTTGCAACCCAGATGTACAACTTCTCTCGAAGAGTGGGGAGATGTGGCAGCTGTGGCCACATTCCCCCGTGGTGCTGGCACTCGGCCAGGGCACCCCCAGCCCATGTCCCTCATTGAGGATCTGGCCTCAGGCCACGTCTCTGGCCTGGTTCCCTGGGTGTCTGAGTGTGTGACACCTCTTCTGTGCCAGGACCCCCACCCCCCATTTGCAGCAAGCACCCTCCCAGGTCCCCAAGGCAAATGGAAAAAGGGGATGAACGTTGTAGGGATAATTAAAAGGCGGGAGTTTTAGTTCTTGCCAGAATCCTGTGGGCACCATGCAATGAAGTCCACATGAGAGCACGAGCTAATCACGTTACTACCACATCCTCTGAAACTTGAACTTACGCTGAACAGAGTCCGTGGAGCTCAGTTCCAGCTAGACCATCAGATCCAGCCCGCCGGCTTGATTGTGTGGAGGGCCTTTAAGAAAACATTAGTGGAAATCTAAATGCCTATCAATAGAAGACTGGCTAAATAAAATGAAACATTGCGTATGACAGAATTCTAATTAGCAGTTAAAATGAATGAACTACCGCTCCGTTGATATATATTTAAACATACACACAGCATAATACTGTATTAACAGGACTTGGCAAAGTACCCACCCACTGCCTGTTTTTGTAAATAAAGTTTTATTGGCACACATCCATGCCCATTTGTTTACATATTGCCTGTGGCAGCTTTCACACTGCAACAACAGAAACGAGTAGCTACAGTGGAGACCATATGGTCCACCGAGCCGAAAATCTTTATTAGTAGGCCATTTACAGGAAAAGTTAGCTCTCCCTTGCTCTATATTATTTTGGGATATATATATATATATATATATATATATATATATATATATATATATA
>NC_058412.1:134585817-134615837 GCF_002201575.2 Neomonachus schauinslandi
ATATATATATATATATATATATATATATATATATATATATATATATACACACACACACACACACACACATACATATACATGTATTATTGTATGTATATATATGGGATATATTATTGTATGTATATTGTGAAATATATGTATATATATTTCATACATAGATATTTGGTTGGAAAGATTTTGAAGTTCATGGCAGAGATTGTCTATGAGAGGGAGTCCAAGGTAGGGAGTAAATAGTGTAAGATTTCCTTGATCCTAAAATTCCATTTCTTTAGTTAAAAAAATATATATTTGGAGCAGTACAAATAAATATTAACAGCTGTCTGATGAGTCCAGTTGCGGGTTCATAAGTGTTTGTTTTGTTAGTGTTTGAAGTTTTCTGTATTGAAAATGTTTTAAATAAAAATTATTTCATCAAAGAACAAAACAAAATTTTAGGAATAGAATAATTACCCCTACATTATAAAACTCTCAGGGTAACATTATAATTACATGTTTATAATGATCTACCATAGCCATCTTCTTAAATATTCAATATTTCCCTCGGTTTTCATCCACATTATTTGGTATATGTGCTGCCGAAGCAAGCACTCATCTACATTATTTGGGAAGAAAGGATTTAAGTTTCAGGTTTTCTTACACTTGTACATTTTTACAAATTCCTTTCTATATCTTTATAAATAGTTCCTAGATACGACCGACAAGTTCACTTAATCCAGGCGCCCATTTCGCCCGCGAGGTCCTATGTGATTTTCCCTCCACACGGGAGCAACGTATGGGCTCACCCAAGAGCAAGAGCCTAATTACGCAACCAGCGCCTTCAAGCATGTGAAGAGCCCTGTCTGAGAATCCAGGAAAAATAACCAGCCAGGGTCTTGTCCCACTTTACTCAAATCACATGGACAATTTACGTCCGTGAATTGGAATTTCAGTCTGATCTCAGAGTTTACACGGAGGGGCCAAGGCACATTATAGGGGTGGAGAGGGAGGGGAGCTGACAAAGGTGAGAAGAATTAGAGTAACATAAAACAGACACTGGCACTCTGCTGGGTGCCCGCTCCAGCCAGGTGCTGGATTGGGGCAGGTGACTTGGGGAGCCTGGGTCCCGTGCCGGGGGCAGGAGAGCCTGTGGGCAATGTGAGCGATGATGGATGGGCAGCAGGATTCCGGATCTGCAGTCTCTCCATCTCTGGCTCTCTCCATCCAGGGAGTTGAGAAAGGGGTCTGGCAATTTCAGAACACATCCTCTTCCATACCTGAATGAGGGGTTATGCCCGAAATGCTAGGCAGCCAAATGGGCGTCTTCTGAAAACAGACTTCTGGAATTTCCCAGACTTCTGGCAAATAATCCACAGTACTTTGTCAGGGTGGAAAAACCTAAATTTCTTCCTACTCTGTCTGGAATATATACAGTAAAGTCTTTGTGACTTGGCAGGGTGCGCCTGGCCACGAAGACCTCTGCTCTCAGCAGCGCTGTGCCACCATGAACTTGGTGACCTCCAGAAGATCAGACACCTCCAGGGGCCTCTGTCTACTGGTCGGTGGGGTTGGGGGCCTGGGCGGGGGGAGGGCCTGATTTTCTGAAAATCACATGGTCACTGCATGGTGGAGGGCATGTGGGCTGGGTGGGCTGCTGGCTGCCGTAGGGCCTTGGATGGAGAGCAAAGAAGGATCCAGAGAGAGAGGCCGAGCAAGCAGCTTGGAGACTGGGGCAGGAAGGGCCCTTCCCCTCGTGAGTGTGGCCTCTCCCCAGACTCGCTGCAGCCGCATGGTCCCACAGTCACGTGGCCATCTGTCCTGGTTACAAAGGGGGCATCCTGCTCTACCGCCTGGATGCCTCTTTTCACAGCCTTCTGTGTCCATCCCTAGTTGTAACCTGCCTGTGGGCTCCCAGACCCAGTCTCCCACAGCAGCTCCCTGGCCTGTCCCCATCCCACAGGAAGCCTTTGGGAGAAAGGACCCAAATCAGACATAAGCCACGGCTCGAGCTTAGCAACCTTGAAGTGTCCTTAACTTCTCCAAAGCTCATCTGGGAAATGGGGATGATCACAGTGTCTGTCTTGTAGGCACGTGGCAGAGATTCGGGTACACCCAGGACTGGCGCTCTGAAGGGGAGGCCAGAGGATTGTTCCGTTCTCTGCCTCCCCTCCCCCAGGCAGCCATCTGTCTTCCTCCTCCTAAAGCGGCCCTTTCTTCCAGCTTTGGCTTTTTCCTGGGCTCTGGTCACTACTCACAATCCCTCACCCCCAGAGTCCTGACCCCAACCCTGAAGATAGTCCCTTCTGTGCACCAAGCTTGTCATGTCTTGCACCGTGGGGCCTCCACGCCCTGCAGCGACCCTTTTCTCTAGGATTTGGAGCACCTTCTCTGTACGGGGCACCATCCTCATGCTGAGGGAATGGCCTTGACTAAGGAAGCAAGAACTTCACGGAGGCTACCTGTTGGTGAGGGACAATTACGGAAAAAAATAGAAAGAAAACATGGGCAACGATTAGGGCCTCTCTTGCCGTGACAAGGGCTGATGTGAGGGAGAGGTGAGGTGGCGCCTTCGGCGGGCTGGTCAGGGAGGTGGCTGTGGGGCTGGGACTGGCTGACCAGAGGGACGCGGGCGGCCGCGAGAACAGGACGCATTTCAGGCTGGGGGCGGGTGCCAGAACGGTGGGCGGGAAGGCCCAACGGCGGGGAGTAGGGCTGCCTGGGACCGAGCTGTTGTCTGCAGGGAGGGAGGGGGAAGATGATGAAGCTGCAGGGCGGGGGTGGCCTGGGTCCGGGGGGCCCTGGGGAGCCGAGGCCCGAAGTTGGGGGGAGTCTCCTTTCCATTTGAAAAAGATGCTGGCCACTGCTGGGTGGGGGAGAATGGCCCGTGGGGCCCAGCAAGAGGGAGGGAGTGTTTTTTCCACCTCTGCTGCCCTTTACTGGGGAGAACAGGGCACATTTTCTAATTTAAGCTCCAGCTAAATTAAACTAATTTAGCTTCACGGAACCTAGGAATTAATGGCCGGTCCAATGACCCTACTGCAGCTGAAATGTGAAAGAATCATAAAGCCCTGCACACAGAGAGGATAATGGAAAATGCTTACGGGTCTGACCTGCTCAGCCACAGCTGGGTTTTAATAAAATTAACACATTTGGGAACTCTGTTGTTTTTCTCTTTCTCAAAACAAAACAAAAATGAAATGTACCACCCTGGTTCCTATTGAAAAGTGCATGGTCTCCCAGAGCTGTTCTGAATACCTATTACTGTATTATCGGGATTTCTCCTAAATCCCTCCCAAACAAAGCCACAGCTCTTTAGGGGGAAGGTTGACCTTAATTTAATTATTGAGAATTACTTTAAGATTCATGTTTTTTCCTCATATTACTGAAAAGTAATCATTGTCATAATGAAGACCGCATGTGTCCTGGTTCTAATTATTAAATCGTTATATTGTTTTATAATTCTTATTAGCTGCTTTGGCTAAAGGGTCAGATGAAAAAAGGCAGAAGCGTTTTTTTTTTTTCGAGCTGACATTTTAGTTTCTATCCATATGATTTGGTGCAGCCTGCGGGATGGTGGTGCTGGAAGGCTGGGTTGGCCGTCATGGCAGTTGGGGGCCTGGAAGGATGCAGATAGGGTCCCTGACACAGGAATGGGGTCAAGGGTCTCCAGCACTGGAACTGGCCCCTGAAGGCAGGCGGGAGGCACTCCATGAGCCAAGTCTGGGTGCCTTTTCTGATGGGTCCTTCTTGGAGTGGCCTTAATCCTTCAGACCCTGAGGGCCATCCCTTAAACTATCTGCTTTCCTGAAAGTCCTCTGAAAGGTAAAGACAGAGCAGCAAACACGGATGAATACATGTGCAATTAGTACCTACGAGGTGAAATTGTTTCAGCTGCAAATCTCTTACACATAGTCACCAGGACAAAATGAGCAAAACCGATGTGTCTTCCAATACAAAATCAAACATAAGAAAATTGTAAGGACACATGCAGATAATGCATGACTCTATAGGGGGAGTAAAATTCCAAATAATTGAAAGAGCCACATTATCAAAATCTTTCCAAAAATTTTTGCAGCCAAAAATCCTTTGTAAAGCAGTATGTGCTGTGGCGGGGCTGGGAGCATCACCTCCTGCCTACACCAGGACCTGTAGTAGTTGCTCAGTAAGCCCTTCCCAGAGGATCACTGCTGGAGTCTGAGTTCGTCCCTGGAAACCATGTATTGGTAGACTCTGGACAGAAGGAACCTAATGTGCTTATGGCCCCATGTCAGCACTCACGAAGGCCACCACAGAGCAAATTAGTGGAGTCCAGCCATTGTGGGAAAGAGCAGACATTGCTCCGCCACCCAGTGCATTGCCAAGGGACACTGTCACCTGGCCTTCCCATCTGCAGGGACCATGGAGGGGACAGGGGCCACTGGGCATTAAACAACTGCAGCCTAGAGATGGAGTCACAGGGCCTTCAGGGGAGGTTGGAACCTCTTGTTCAACTCCAAGGATCCTGCTCAGACTTGCCCTCTGCTCAGACCCGTGGGCTGCCCTTTGTTGAGCATTCAAAAAAGGAGTTGCTCAGTAGGTGCTTGCTGGCAGTCCCTCTGTGAAAGCAACTCTTTGGCAAAGAAACATCAGCAGGGGTTCCCAGGAAGATTCTGGAGTTGCTTAAGGGAAAGCTGCACGTTGGAGACCTGTTTCTCAAAGCCAGGAGCTCCTGCGTGTTACGGCTGAAGTGCCCAGACACCAGGAGGGTCTCAGCAGCCAGGACAGCAGCAAAAGTTAGAAACTCAGAGGTAGATGAGACTCTCCTGCCCCACCCCTCCCTGGCCTCCTCATAGACAGACCCCTGCAGGTCCTTGAAAACTAAGGGATGGCTCCATAGGGAGGTTAATTTGCATTTAATAGGGGCACAAATTGCAGCAATGACTTAACCATGGCAACGAGCAATTATATTAGGCTGAAATTTAAAATGGGGGAGAAAAAAAGGAACACCTGAAGGATCCAGCAGACCCTTCTTGGCCACGGGGACAGATGACAGACAGGGAGGGCTTCATGGAGGGGGGGTATAGGGCGCCGAGCTCAGAAGAACCCACACTTAGTTTAATTCTGGGCTGTTGCCATCTTGAAATTCTTAACAATTGTCGAACTAGAGGGCTGTTTTTTCATGGCACCGGGCCCCACAAATTGTGTGGCTGGACCCGATTATAGAATTTGGCTGCAATACCTGGCCCGTCCCTCCATGTCTCCATCCCTATTTCTCAGGCAAATGACTTTGTGCCGGCATTTCCTGTTTTTCTCTTAATTATTATTTATCTTCCCTTTTAACTTAATGCATAACGTGCAAACAGCAAAGCTCAAAGATCTTAATCACTGATTTTTTTTTTTTAAAGATTTTATTTATTTATTTGAGAGAGAGAGAGCACACGAGAGGGGGGAGGGTCAGAGGGAGAAGCAGACTCCCCGCCGAGCAGGGAGCCCGATGCGGGACTCGATCCTGGGACTCCAGGATCATGACCTGAGCCGAAGGCAGTCGCTCAACCAACTGAGCCACACAGGCGCCCTTTTTTTTTTTTTTTTAATGTATGGATGAGTCCTTGTCATGTGCTAAATGTTTCCATCCCCCAGAAGATTCTTTGGTACAGCGCCCCAGTTACTCCCCAGGCACCCACCGTCTGATGCCTAGCATCATAACTGTGTTTATTGCAGTATTTTATCCCAGAAACCTTTTCTTATTTAATTCCCTCACTTCTCTTGGAGATTATTCAGGTCCATGGGAATCCAGAAAATTGTAGGGGAAGAAGAAATAAAAGAACTATTTTAAATAACACTGGCTATGGCAAAAACACCCAAAGTGGAAAGAATCTCCAAGTCCTTCAAATACCTTGAGACCTAATTCTGTTTTGATGGTCCATTTCTGCAATGAGATCCTTGGGTTTTTTACGAGATGCTTTCAGGGATTTGGAATCATATATTTTTGAAATGATATATTACCTTAAATTATCTTAATTGTTTCATTAATCTGAACTTGATATAAAGTAGCCTCTCGAAGTGCATTGCTAAGGAGGGGAAGGAGATTAATAACCTAATCAGGCATTTGGAAACAATTGATAGGCCTCCTGGAAAGGGTACTCTAAAAATTTCATTTAAAAATGTAATTATATTGATTAGAAAGATGTATTCCTTTGTTTCAGAGAGCGGATCTTATAGTTTAAGAGCATTTAGCTGAATTGATAGAATTATATTTAAAATGCTATCTTCTTAATTGTGTAAAATGTAATTTCTAGGCTTTTACTGCAGAAAGACTGGGGTTTCTGGAGTCTTCTGTCGTTTTAATGTTGATTTGGGGGTGATCCCTGGTGCTACTGGAAATGAAAACAAAAATGAGGTAGGATTTTATGCCCGGTGTCTTCACGTCAGAGCCCTCCCTGTGGCGGGAAAGGTGGCTGTGGCCGGTAGTGACAGGTGTGAGGCAGTCGGAGCCCGTGGGCAAGAAGGGGGTCCCAGGGTGGGGGGTGCTCCCTGGGAAGTGCGCCCCCAACGCCAGCTCCTGGGAGCCCGAGCCTCGCGCTGCAGGGCCCACCTTTCCTTTCGGGAGCCAAGAACCCTGGCATAATTTTTCAGACTTCTTTGTGGTAACATATTTACTTTCTTGGAGGAAGGGCTGGATATTTTGAAACAAGTCATTAGAGCTAAAACAAGTTAGTGATAAGCCGGGAAGATGATGCTCTGAGATTAAATTCTGGACAATGAAGCAAATCACCAAAGTCCTGAGGCAGATTTTCTTGCGAGCCTTCAAAAGCTCCCATCCTTTGATCCCGGGGGTCCTCTTTCTCTTGGTTATTTATCTGAAGGAAAGCATACCAAAGAAGGGGGGGAAAAAAAAGCCCCATGCTGCCTGCATGCCAATGTGTTCGGGCGTGTTTATAGTAATAGCTGGATAAATAAACAAGCAGGCAAAGTCGAAAATAACCTCGATGCCCCTGACAGGGTCTGCAAGCCCTCCTGCGCCCAGGCCCCCCACGCAGACGTCATAAAGACAGCCCCAACACATGGAAACACTGATGAGAGAGTGTGGGAAGAACCCGAGACCCCAAGGGGTGCCTGGTGGGCGCAGTCTGAGGAGCATGTGACTCTTGATCTCGGGGTCGTGAGTTCGAGCCCCACGTAGAGGGTAGAGATTACTTAAATAAATAAATATTTTTAAAAAAGAACCCAAGACCTCGAAGTTGTAGGTGCCTTTACGTTTTGGGAAAATAGCAATTAGGTCAGGCTTGTGGGATTCTGAGGGAAGGATGTCTCCCCTTGTTTTGGCTTAAAACTCCATCTTTATGACAAATAAAAATGCACGGGACAAAAAAGGGAAGCAAATGAAACGTCAGCCCTCCCCCTTTACAGCATGATTCTGAGGGAAGTATTTTGAGCAAGGACGCCGTCTCTACAATGTGTAATAATCTCTTAAGGTAACTATGATGGAAGAAACAAGGGATATTTGGAAGTATATATATATATATTTTTTTTTTTTACATTACTCCTACAACTACTAACCAACATTTAGAAAGTTCATAGAAAAATCTTCATGTAAAATCGTTCACTTTGCTCAATGCCAGCCAGTGAGGATATTGTTCTTACCACCAAATGACGAGTGGGGGGGTGACACCGGATCCAAGAAGGCCACCGGTGATCTTGCTAGGGTCCAAGGCCACAGGGCAGACTTCAGAGAAGGAGCACTGTCCCCAGGTCTGAGGTCTCTTCACACAAAAAGGGACTTGAGGAGACGGGTCTGTTCCGTCATGTGATACAAGGCAGGTGTCTCATCCACACACCCCATGGACTACCCCAAAGACCTTCACGCCATCTTGGTTGTGCTCAATCCCAGGGGCATCCCTCAGAGTACCTGCCGCCTATTTGACCTGATAATCCCTTGGAGGCGGAAGCTGAAGTCTCAGCTCCAGGCCCCGAGGAAACCAACTCAAACTTCCTCAGAGGCCAGAGCTGGTGGGGAGAGTGTTCTTGTGCGACACATGGGAAGACTCTTCGTGCCTGTATAGAAATGTGTTTTCCACCATCTTTGACTCAGAGCATGCAGCTCTCTTGATTTATCTGTTCTCATTTTTGACAGAGACTAGGATAAAAGGAAATTTTTCTCTAATGCGAGGAAAACATCCTGCCCCTAAATCATCATTGGCAGGGAGCACCACCTCAGGGAAACAGTAGGGAGTGGTGGAGGATGTGGCAAAATTGGAAAGTCTCATCCCAAGGGGACTCAGTTACAGCTGCTGCGGCTTCAATCTGTGGCACACAATTCTTTTTTCTTGCCAGGTCTTGAAAGACTGATATTTTTGTAGAGCACAATAAAAATGGCAACAAAGGTGTACAAAATACAATCCCCATTTTAAAAATTATTAGCTTCAACAGCCATAAAATTATTGTATCACATTGCTATAAAAGTTTCTAAATGCTCACATGTCAGTCCTTGGCCCATCAGACATGGGTAACAACAAGCAGCTCAGAGACCCAGCCAGCCCTGGGGTGGGGACTGCCCTCGGAACAGGACCGCTCAGAACGACCCCATCTAAGAGGCAGGGAACCCTGGGTATTTATGCACCATCGGGCCACCTATAATTGCTAAGGGCTGCATCCAAGGCAATTAGCTCTCTGTCCTTCCATCCCTCCTCTGCAGACCTAGTGTGTCCCACAGTGGTGAGCAGCAGGGATGCTGTACCAGCCCCCAGGCATAGACATGATGCCAGGGGAATGTGGACGGGCCACCGACAGCCGCGGCAACATGAGAATCTTTCTGCTTCACGTGAGCTCCAATGTCACGGTTCTCAAGTCTCAAAGTGTGGTATCTGGACCAGCAGCATCAGCACCGCCTGGAAACTTGCTTAGAAATGCACATTCTCAGGCTGCATCCAAGACCTGCTGAATTAGAAACTCTAGGAGTGAGGCCTGCGAGGGGAATGTGGACGAGCCCTCCAGGAGCTTGGATGTCCACCCAAGTTTGAGAACGTCTGCCTCATTGCGTTTTAAAGCAATTAGGCCAATCCACAGTTAAGAAGAAATATTTTGCCCTCACATACAATTTAACGGGGTTTGGCATCCTTCTTTCAAAGGGCTCAAAGAGAAAGCATTTTCCTAACAATTGCATTATTTAGATAATGCAACACCTTCGGCTCTCTATTTCCTTTTCTCTAAGCCCTGCCAGTAAGTCCAATGCAGAGAAACCACTTTAAAATCCAGCCATGAAGATCTGTATTCAGAAATGTTTCTCAAGTCACTCTTCTGTTAGACTTCAGTAGTGGCAGATGATAAACTCTCTTCTGCAGTGCGACACCTTCCTTACTACTAGACCATTAAGCTGTCTGAAGCAGAGTTCTCTCTGATTAAACAGGAAATGCCATCTGCAGAGTCTGGTATCCATCCAGGGTCTGTGAAGGATGGGACCCAGACAAAGAATAATAAAAAGCCTTTCATTTGCTCAAAGTGTTCTATTCCTCAAGGTGCTTTCATATAAATAATCTGCCGAGAGCCTGGCCATAACCACGTGGGATACACCAAATAGGAGTAGTGACATCTCTATTTGGGGGACAAGGACACTGAAGTGTGGGTGGTGAAGGGGGCTCCCTGGATGTGTGCTGTTTGCTGAGTGTGGGGTCCCTGCCCAGGACCCTTCTTCTTGTGAACTAGAACCAGAACTCGGATGGATTTGCTCAGATACGAGGGTCCCCACTGAGCCTTCTGCTCCCACTGAACTCCCACAGGGCCAAACAACCGCCACCAAGTTGGGTGTGTGTCAACCCTCGGTCTGGCTGGGTGTCCCAGGTCTCATAGCTCACCCCCAGGTTGTCAGCCTTGTGTCACCAGCCTTGGTGTCACCAATGAGTCCGATGAAGATCTAATTAAATAGATCATCAGTCCTGAGAATAGAAACGCAAATGGAAGCACAAAGAACGTGCTTTGCTATTTACGCACAGTTGTCAACTCGAAGTGAATAGCCCACATTAATCTGAAGGCTTCATTCCTTGGCATCTGTAGCCAAGTGGCAGCCAACTGGCATGGTTTTGCCATCTCCCACAGCCTAGTGACGGTGTCTGGAGACATTTTGGGTTGTCGCCGCTAGGGCGAGGGGTGCCGTGAATGCATCGTGGGTGGAGGCCAGAGACACGGCTGAACGGTGCATGGAGAGCCCCGACCATGGGGTTATCTGGCCAAGGTGGAGAAGTGCTGCTCGATGGCGGTAAGCCAGCATCCTCCCTCCCTCAGCACCCCTTGCACAGCACACGTAGGGCCCTAGAAACAGAGGAGGAGGGGTCGTGCAGACCCCCGGCGTTAAAAGTACAGATTTGCTGGTAAGTGAAACTGGGGTCTTAGTTTCAACCCTCTTTGCTGAAGGGAGGATCTTTCCTACTGAGGGTTCATTAGTTAGTATCTTCCGGCTCTATTTTAGGCAACCAAACTACCGATTTATTTTTGTTTAATGGAAGTTGAAATGCTAACCTTAGGCAAACTGTATTGAAATATGGATCGGGGTGAGCAGGCCCCAGCACCTCCTGCCTTGGACGCACGCAGGCTGGCCGCTGGGCCCAAGGAAGCTAAGCTTTCTTGCTCAAACAGTTCAGTTCCCTCTGACAGATTTTTATTGAGTGTCTCCCTGGGTAGATGCCACGGGGCCACCGTTGGCTGGAGGAGGACTGGCAGGGAAGACGTTCAGGCAAGGTACAAGGTGGGGTGTCGGAAGGAGGCATGAGGCTCAGAGACAGGGGGCTGATGAGGGAGAAGGAGGGAGGAGCATGGGCTCCAAGAGTTCTCCCTGCAGCCTGAGATTCCCCCAGGACGCCGGGTCTCTCCCTGCTGCAGAACGAACCCCATGCGGCAGAGGAAATTCTCTGACATCAAGAGGAGTAGAAGTTTCCATGGACCTCGGGAGCAGGCAGGTTTGTTCATTCTCCTTCACGCTGCCCCTGCCTTCTTGCACCTGCTTCCAGAGATGCCGGTACCAAAAAGACAACAAGAATCAATAGCTTGTGAGCCCCCCAGAGCCCTGCACCAGGTTTCCCAGTTTCTTCATCGGAGAGATCAAAGCCATCAGGCCTGCCTCCTGCTTTCTGTGTAAATGAATACATTTTGGTAAACGATTTGAAGATGCACCGGAAGACGCGATCATTCCTGGATGAAATGGAGCGTCACAGATTCACCTCATGAAGCTCATCTCATTTGCTCCCTCTTGTAATCGGGTTTTCTGCACTGACTTTATTTGTGTGAAAATGGGGTCCAAGGGTCGGGCGGGGGGATGTATAAGAACATGAATGATATTTGCTATGTCCAGAGTACCTCTCCTGGATCCGGGGGTCAGGAGGAAGGTTGGGGTGGGTAGGAAGTAACCCTCACAATGGAAGCAGAGATCCCGGGGGGAGCAGACATCCTGAGACAGAAAGATGCTCTCCTGGGAGTTCATGAAGGGACTGGGTAGAACCAGCTATTCCCACTTCCAAGCCCCTGTGGCTGCAACAGCCCCAGATCCCCGGCTGCTGGTGTGATGGGGATTTGGCCCCCACTTGTGCCCTTCATGTTTTTACAGAAATAATCAATGTATTTATCTTCATCTGAGGCCACAGAGCAGGAGGTGAGGCTCAGGCTGGAGCGAGTCTGTCAAACGGCATGGGTACAAGACACTCGTCATGTCATTCATTACCATCCTGGAGGGGACTTCATTCAGAGACAGCTAAACAGGAAATTGGAATTTCTCCCCTCTCAAATTATTCATTATCTGCAACAACATCTTAATAAAACAGACAAAGGGTCAGTAATTAGAGCTTGATAATTAAACTGAAAAGGAACAGTGTAGCTCCACGGTGGAACGCTGTAATATCCCCTGACATATAGTGACATATAGACGGAGGGAGGGGGCGCGGGAGGGGTGGCTCGGTAGCTTAGACACCAGACAGCGTGCTGAGCTGCCTCTGCTCAGTCGGTGCGGATGGAGGGGGCTCGAGTTCAGGTGGGGCGGCTTCTGTTGGCCGGGGCCACCGCTGGGGCCTTTGACGGGCGGCCCCAACATCTTTATTTAACCAGATTGTAAGACAATGAAATGAAAATGAAATGTCTGTGTATTTCCATTTCTTTTAATAATGGCAAATGTGAAGTTTCCTGAGAAGCCCTCCTGGAAAAAGAAATGAGTCTCTGCTTTCAAAGGGGAGAGAGCGGGGAAGCTCTAGGAAAAACACCTGGTGTGAGTTTGGTGCTGGAAGGTGGAGAACGATGGAAAGGATAAACAACAACAACAACAACAACAAAACCAAAGAACAAAAAAACACCCCACCACCTCCGGCTGTCACTTTCCCCCCATGCTTATCTCCTGGCGAATTTTGCAATCTTGAGGACTTTGCCCCGGGCAGGGGATGGCTCTGTTCCAGACCCAGAACTGCAAGGATGCTGGTTTATCTAAATCGTGGGCTTTGTCAGATGCGCCGGGAGGGTGTGAGCTGTCGTTGGGAGTTGGTGTTCTCGACGCCCTGCTCTGTCATCAAACGGCCCACTTGAAGCTCAGCCGCCTCGTGAAGAGTCCTTGCAAGTACCTCTCGTGTCTGTAGCTAGAGCCCAGTGCGAAGGCCCTTCTGGCTGTCAAGCTTGCTCTTGGTTTTCCTTTCTTCTTCAGAGATAATCACAAAAACAATTTCATTTGTCTTTCACGCAGGGAGAGAGACATTGGGTTTAACAGCCCTGAGCAGGCATCTGTGGTTACTGGTGCTCTTCCTCCGCGCTGGGAGACCTGAGTTCGGATATTCCACCGTGTCCCAGTAGCCCCTGTTCTTGGTGACACCGCTCCCCCTCCGCCCCCCCGCTTCCTTCCAGTCCTCTGCCTCTGCCTCTGTCCTGATCCCAACTGGCTAGCTGGGTCCTTTTTCTATCCAGGGTTGGAAAATACCTTTGCCTCCAATTTTCCAAGCCATGAGCACACTAATCTCTTGTTCCAAACTTGCTGGTTAAATTGTAGACCACCGGTATAGAGCACCGCCCGGGGTCAGGTGGCAGATGTCCAAGGAGGCGCGTCGGCTGGGAGAACCTGGTGCGGCCCGGCACACTGGGACCACGGGGTGCCGTGCTCTCTCCCGGCCTAGGCACCTGCCCCACAGCAAGCTGATGATTTTATCAGGCTCCCCTGCATGTCCAGCTCTCCGTGGGGCCGCAGGAGACACTTCAGTTACGCTGTCTCGTCGACATTTGAGTTGGTGCTCAACCAACCATGGGTGTCTCTGAATGGCTTCTGTCTGGGCAGGGAGGGGATATGCGTCCCTGATCATAAGTGGAGTCCCGGCCAGACTCTGGCTTTTCGTGTGGCTACTGGGCCCATGGACCTACCCAGCGGGCAGCTCCCTGACTCCCTGATGCCCATTTAGGATTGACATGGTAGGCACACTGGGTCATCTCCATGGAGAAGGCCGAGAGAGAACTCTGAAACTTTGTGCCTTGCAGCCCATAAATCACATCCCGGAGGGGCTGGTGAACAGTGCCACTTTCCAGGAGCTAAAAGACCCAGGGATGAGGGGCCCCATCGCATCCCCACGTGATGCTCCTGTCTGGCCCTGGTGGACCGCCAGAAGCCTACCAAGTAGTACAGCAGTACCCCAATCAGTTTTGGTGCTGGAGCAAACCAGCTCAGCCCCAGGGACAAGGTAAGCAGCCATCGCTGGGACAAATGCATTCTTTTCAATCCCAGTCGGAAAAGAAGCCTAGACACGGTTTGCACTGATCTGGAATGGACAACTGTGTACATTGCAGGTCGACCCAGGGCTAGCTCACCGTCCCACCATGTGTCGTCATGAAATCAGCATTTTCCGGACACCTGCAGAACATCACACTTACCCACTGCATTGATGACATCGTGTTGACCAAGCCAAAAGAGCAAGAGGCAGCCAGTCTGTAGAAGGCCTTGAGAAGACACACACTTCGAGGGGTTGAGATAGACCCTGTGAAGGTTCTGGGCCCTGTTACCCTGACAGGGGCTCCAGCGGTTTGGAAACGTGCCCAGACCTTCTCTCCAAATAGAAGACGGAGTGTTGCATCTTGCACCTCTGACCACGAAGGGAGCTTGTTTAGGTCTTGGGAGCAGCATATTCCGCCCCCGGGCACTGCTGTGGCACAAAGCAGAGCTCCTCGAGGGGGGCCCAGAGCAGGGCTTGGAGTGCCAGGGCTGGGGAAAGGGCTCGTGCGGCGTTTGAGGCGAGCCCCCTGGGAGACTCACTGCGCAGGCCCCGGCATCTGGGAACCAAGTCATGCCGTCTCCACAGGAGGAGAAGTCTACACCTCATGCAAAATTGCTGGCATGCCCTGGGGCTGGTCGACTGGGCCAGGGGCACATGTGACCACGAGATCATGACGGTCCATCTGAGCTGTGTCCTTTCTCTACCAAGCCATGGGGTGGGCTGGCCCAACAGCGGCTGTCACCGAGTAGAAACGGCCCAGGATGGAGCATGGGCGGGACCAGAGGGTGACACCAACTGTGCCCTCCCACATGCCGAAGGAAATCCCCCAGGAGCCCCTTCGAGAAGCCCTTGCTCCAGCTGCACAGAAGGTGGTCAGCAGGTGCCTCGGGTTGTCTGTCCCTGTGGGGGGCGGCCTCGGCTGCTTTCCCAGGGCAACATCCAGGGATGCCAGCCAGGCAAGGACACAAAGACCCGGCCCTTCTGAATGGACGTGAAACGCGCCAGCGGGGCTGCGCGTGCCCACGTCCCTGCTGCCAGCCAGAGCCTGTGATCCAGACTTAACTTTCCCCTCTGCTCAGTGCCACCTTGGCCTTGCATGAGCGCTGGTCCCAATGAATGGCCCCTAGTCAACTTCCGCTTCAGCATCTGCTTCTGGAGAGCTGAGCCTGTGACAGAGACCCAGCAATAATCAGTGATGTGAACCCATACACATTTGTGCCTCACTCAGATGAGGCTCTGTGCAGGGCAGCTGTTGAGTGGGATGGTGTATTCCCACACTGGCAGGGACTCTGGCATCTACACTTGGGTTCCACGGTCAGCCTGGTCATTCAGCGTCCGGCTCGTGGGGGCAGAGGGTGGAGAAGATGAAGGAGGGGCACAGCTGCTCTGGAGAGCTTTGACCCCAGACTGACACACATCTTGCGGCCACATCTGGCGGCACGGTGGGCTGGGCAGCCCCAGGGGGATGCCACCTGGCCCATGTCGTCTGATGTTGGGTCTCACGTTGGGTTCTGCCAGAAGCCGACCTTGACACTAGGAACCGAATGCAAGTGGTTTGTTTGTCTTTTTCTTCAAATTTGTATTTACCTTTAACTTAGTGAACCAACAGTGCAGTATTGGTTTCTGGGGTAGAATTCAGTGTTTCATCACTTACACACAACACCCAGTGCTCATCCCGACGAGTGCCCTCCTTAATGCCCATCACCCACCTAGCCCGCCCCCTGGCCACCTCCCTCCAGCAACCCTCCTTTTGTTCTCTATCATTAAGAGTTTCTTACGGTTTGTTTCCCTCTCACTCTCTTTTTCCCCCCCTCTCCCGTATGTTCATCTGTTTTGTTTCTTAAATTTCACATGAGTGAAATCATACAGCATTTGTCTTTCTCTGACTTATTTCACTTGGCATAATACCCTCTAGTTCCATCCACGTCATTGCAAATGGCAAGATTTCATTCTTTTTGATGGCTGAGTAGTATTCCATGGTGTGTGCATATAATATAATACATATAACATACACATTATATATAATATAATACATATAACAGATACATTATATATAATATAATACATACAACAGATACATCATATATGATACCATATTAACACACAAATACCACATCTTCTTTATCCATTCATCAGTCAATGGACACGTGGGCTTTTCCCATAATCTGGCTATTGTTGATAACGCAACTATACACGTAGGGGTGCCCCTTTGAGTCTGTATTTTGTGTCCTTTGGATAAATATGTAGTTGTGTGATTGCTGGGTCATAGGGTAGCTCTATTTGCAACTTTCTGAGGAACCTCCATACTGTTTTCCAGAGTGGCTGCACCAGTTTGCATTCCCACCAATAGTGCATGAGAGTTCCCCTTTCTCTGCATCCGTGCAAGTGGTTTATTCGGAAGCTGGTCTCAGGAAACACTGCCGGGGTGGGGGGGGGCAGCAAAGGGAGACCAGGAAAGGAAGGCAGCCCCTGCATCCTGTGCGAGCAGGCGAGGTGGTACTGGTGTAAGCCGTCAGCCCCCAAGTAATTCTGGGAGACCGGGCAGCACGTGAGGTCGTCATTCCTGAGATGGAAGATGCCAGGTTATGTACCCTCCAATTCTGCCTGTGGCTGGTGGAGGGCTGATTCCAGGGGCACTGACCCTCTGACACTTGGGCATCCTCCCCATGGAGAGAGCTGCAGTCCTTCCCTTGGCCGTGGACATGAGCACTCAGGAAACACGTGGTGTCTGCTCAGACACGCTTGCTATGGAAGGACAGCCCGAATCATACACTTAGTGCTGTCCTTCAATGCTCCTCACTTAAAACAAGTAAAAGATGGACTCTTGAAACTGGTGCCCCTTTTCCTCTCCCTCCCTCCACCTCTCCACACCACCATTGCCCAGGTCCTGTGCTAGTCGCCTGGGATCAGCAGGAACGAGCCTCAGCCCCAGCCTTCATAAATTTCTCAGCTTGGTGCAGAATGACAGCTGGGTTGGAGTGACTGGTAAATTTCACAGAGCTGAGAGAATCCTGCTGACCTCCCTATGCATTTTAAAAATATACATTTTAAACAAGGCGTCTCCAAATATTGTTTTTTGTCATTTATCCAGAAACGCGCACATGCATGGGTGGAAATTGCTTGTATGTCGGGGTCCATGTGCATGTGCATGTATGTGGCGCCACTTTTCAGTCCTGGGGTAACCCATACTTCTTAGGGTGACTGGAGGAGTGATTTTCTTTGCCTTTCAAGAGACCTTCCGCCTCTCAAATGCAAACACAGCCGATCTACCTTTCCTCCAGCTTTAATAATAGTTTTGTGAAAGCCCCAGGGACTCTGCCTTGCCTAACCTTCAAAGCAGATTTACAAGTCAAGGGATGTTAGAAATGAATTAATTACCCCACGAAATGCAAGCGGGACAGAAGTGCACATAAAAGGGAAGAGAGAGAGGCTCTTATTTCCCATGCAGAAAAGGTTACCAGAGAAATGCTCCTGCATTATTCTTCCTTCCATCACATCTCCAACGCGTTTGAAAGCCATGTGCACCAACTCATTTACATATTTTCTGAGAAGACGGGCTGCCTCTGCGTCTCTTCTCCCCTGCAGACGCGCGCACACAGCCCTGCAGCAGAGATGCATTATTCTTCATCCCTTTCAAGGGTGCACAGGGAAAGCCCCCTCTTTCTCTTCTGTGATGGGCTTTTAATTGCCTTCTTGATGCAAATGTGAGGTTTAGCAATTAGTTCCAGCGTCTAAGAAGGTAAATATTTATGTGCCACGTGCAAGCGACGACACACTTTGCCACTGCATCCGCTTCATCCGGCTCAGCCCTAACTCCTCCAACTCCATCACAACCACCACTGGAAACGTCTCCAGAAAATTTTAAAAACAACAGCCAGGTTCTCATTGCTCATCTCCCTGTGAACTGACCTGGCCTGGGGGGTTGGGGAGGAGGCCTTGATTTCAGGGGAGGACTCTAGAGAAAAAAGAAAAAAGAAAAAGTAAAGCCTCACCCCTCTCTTTTCAAGCATTTCTCTTAAAGTTGCATGATAGGGGGGAAACATGTTTTAAAGACACACAGGCACAGAGAAATTGGTACCAAATCTTTTCCACATCAAACTGTACTTTTAAAGTTCTGCTGGCAAATAAATGCTAGAAAAGTAAGTTCAGGACTAAGGGCAATGTTATGACAGTCCTGTAGACTTTGCCGCTTTAGAATGAAAGTTTCAAGCTATAACCAAAAAAAAAAAAAAAAAAATAATAAGAAAGGTCTCTGGAGCCACAGTTTATCCAATATATTGAATCCAGATTTTGTCAACCACAAAAATGTCATCCCAGAGACCATATGCAGAAACATGTTTTCTTCAGAACTTCTAAAGTGGAAATCAAATATACGATGAAGACAATTAAATGAAATTTAGAAAATGCAAAGCCCAGAAGACCTGGGGCAGCTTTAGGCTGGGGCCCCTTTGGGAAGGAGATTCATGCTTCCTAGGAGGTGGGTGGCAGGGGTGGGGTGGCGGGGGCGGGGGTTGGCGCTCCAAACTGAAGTATTGCAACTGCCCAGGATGAAAAAATCCAGAGTATTCGAGTGAACTGAGTGGGAGCGGGCAGGACTGCTCTTTGATCTGCCGTGTTGCAATGGTGCTTTGTAGGTTTCCTTGGTATCTGATCTTGATAATCCAGTTTAGGATGATAGCAGTCTCTAACTTGTACTCTGCCACTGGGCCCAGATCTGTCCTGATGAATGCTTGCAGCCTCAGAGGGGGAAAGGGCACAGATTAGGAGGGAGACAGCCATGGGCTTGCATTTGGAAGTTCAGGCTGGCATGACCTGAGGGGGCGGGCAGCAGCTATACCAGGGGCTGGGGGGCCCATTGGTCGGTGGTCTGGCTCTCTGCCTGCCTTGCCGTGCTTCCTTCACTCTGAGTGGGGAGAAAGATGCCTGCTTTTCCCATCTGCAGTGAGGATTACAGAGAAAGTATATAAAGTATGTTTTTGAGAAATTGGTTTTCCTAGCAGGTCCTGGGATGAGCTGAACAACCCCGCACCCCAAGCCCCAGGAACTTCTTGCCTCCCGCGTGCACACCAGTCTTGACCGGGCCAGTCCTAGAAGCCAGTGTTTCTGGAACAATCTAACAGTGGCTGAGGTTTGCTGAAGCATTGACTTCTATGCTAAAGCACTTCTCAGGGATCGCCTTCTTGAATCCTCACAATAAGGAACGGGTCATGTCACCTCCACGTTGTGGATGGGGAAACTAAGTCACAAAGGATTTGAAAGGGACTGGAACCAGGTGGTTTGGGTCCTGAGTCTCTACGGTCCCTATGCCCTGCTGTCTAAAACTGCCCCCCACCCAAAGCAGCCACCAGCCAGGGGTGACTACTTATATTTAAATTAGCTAAAGTTGAATTTAAAGTTCCATTCCTCAGCCACACCAACCACGTGTCACGTGGTTAATAGCCACATGTGGCCAGTGTCCCCTGTACTGGCCGGTGCTGATGCAGAGCATCTCCCTCACTGCACAGCCTCCCACAGGATGGTGCAAGTTGTTCATTTAGATCTCAGCCCAGGGACAGACGGCTTATAAAACAGGGTAAGTTCAGTAGTGATTATTCACGTGTGAAAGGAATCCTGGACTCCCAACAGGGGTTGCCCACATGATTTCTACTAACCAGAGAATCGAAGTGTCCATTTCCAGGTCATTACCTGCTGGACAGGTGAAGGTGTGTGGGGGGGAGCGGGTGGGTTGGTGACTAGAGCTAGGGAATGTTCTAGAATGTTGGGGGTGGTTCAAAACGAAGATGGAGCAGAGTCCCAATCTGAGGTGGGTTCCGCCTGTCAGCAGGTTCCAGGTCACTCGCTCAGTTTCTTTCTGTGGTTGGATTTTGGTCTTAAAAATGGGGTGTCCTGGGCCGCCTGGGTGGCTCAGTCGATTGGGCATCTGCCTTCGGCTCAGGTCATGAGCCCAGGGTCCTGGGATTGAGTCCAGTGTCGGGCTCTCTGTTCAGCAGGGAGCCTGCTTCTCCCTCTCCTGCTCCCCCTGCTTGTGTGCGCTCGCTCTCTCCCTCTCTAATAAATAAATAAAATCTTTTTAAAAATGGGATGTCCTGCTTCACAGGGAAAGCCGACTGTGAGCCCAGAAGGTTCACTTTGAAGACTCCCCTCCTTCTCCCGCTCTGGCTTCTCATCCTGGCTTGGCCACCAACTTTCTGTGTGGCCTTGAGCAGGGCCTTTGACCTTCTGTGTCTCTGCTTCCCCTTGTGTAGATGGGACAGTGGGCCGCCGTGTGGCACCCTGCCAATCCCCTCCCGTTCCTTTGCTCCATCCACTGTTACCCGGGCAAGGTGAGAACGCGTCTCGAGTACGAACATGACAGGCCGAGTAGCTCCATGCAACATTTGTTGAAACTCCTACCCCATGCCAAGTTCTCCAAGCAAACTCAGTGTGGAATAAGTGGTGACCGAGCTGCGGAGGAGTGTGTCCTCGGATGGAATCTCTGGAGGGAGTGTCCGCAGGGGATTCTTGCACTGAAGACATGCTCCCCATAGACACTAGTCACCTGTCGGGCAGTCAGGCCTGGGACGGGGGAAGGAGCTTATCAAAGAACTGAGTTCAGGGCAGTTAGTCTCAACTTAATGCCACAGGGAACTCTGGAGATGAGTTACTCCTCCAAGTTTTCTCCCCTCCCCCTCGCCCCCGAGGTGGGAGACCTAGGATGTCTGATCCCCACATCTGACATTCACTATGTTCATTCATGCATTCAATAGTTCCGTAGTCGATGCCCCTGGGGAGACTGTGGTTATGGCTCCTCAGGCACCTCGAGGGGTGGGTTCCCACGGGCGGGTGGCGATCTTCTAGAGGGGGGCGCAAGGGTGAGCTATTAGCAGCTGGACCATAGGTTCGTCAGCCAGGGAACGGGGACCAGGGTGGGCTCTACCATCTTTGTTTCTGAGATTCTCCTGCCACCAAAAGAGAAGGCATTCCGTTTATATTTGCGGAACTTTCTTCAAGCCAAGGTGTATTTGGGGGCCTTCTAGAATGTATCAAGGTCCCTGAGATAGCCGCTGATGTGACTTCCCCAGGAAGAAATGGAGCCATCTGGTTTTGTGTCTAGTTAGCCGTGCCTTGATAAATGGCAGCTCAAAGGTTTCGGGCAGCACAGACATGGTGGAAAAGTTGCCTCATTAACAAAGTGCGGCCCCGCATGTTCGGAAGCAATCCGTCCCAAAGGGGGCTGCATTAATTAGAAATATTTTCATTCAACATGAGGCAGTGGCAGAACATTTGGCCATCTGGAAGCAGGAGAGAGACGCTCAATTGCCCAGTTCACCAACGTGCTTTGCAAAGCCGTGGTATTTATGCGTCCCTAAAAGACAAAGGCCCATAAAGACGGTGCACTGGGCCTGATGCAAACTTCACTGAGTTTCTAACGTGGAATGCTTGCCCTGTACATACAATGCTTTTCTAATTAGTCCAAGTGTTCACTTCTAACTAGGCAAGGCAGTCTGGGAGGTTGGAAAAAATTCTTTTCCTGCCAGACTAGAAAGAAAGGCGATGTTTTGAAAGAGCGACTCTTGTCTTTCATGGTCCAAGTAGACTCGTGTCTGTGTCTTCACATCTGAGAGAAGCCTCTGGCTTCAGCTTTCCCGTCCATGAGGCCTCAGATGTCTCTAGCAGTCTTGCAGCAGCCAAATTAAATATGACAATGATTAGGGATGTCACAGCGCGTGTCTCTGCTTCATACGCAGCTGGAGCTGGGGCCCGGCCGGCCCTGGTTTCTCAGGTCTGAGGCCCGGATCCGCTGGAAACAGTGCTGGAAACAGCATGGGAGGCCGACCGGGAGGGGGAGTGCAGACGGGCCTGAAATCCAAAATCCCAAAGGCCAGGGGGTTTGGGTGGTGGTCCCCAAGGTTAATAGTGCTTAGCCCATCAGCCGCTGGGCCCTTGGCTGTAAAATGGGAATAATAATACCACCCTCCCAGTGTTGTTGTGAGAACAGCGAGTGTCGGGGGCAGGGAGGGCGGCTGCCTGCGTTTTGTTTGGTATCATTGTTAACCATGGTGACATTACTGGCCTGTGGTTCTTGTGTGGGGCTCAAACGCAAAGGCCTGGAAAGAGGGTCTCTCTTTCTGGGGAGCAATCTATTTCACATGTATTTTCTAGAACTTTCTCATCAGAAGGTGTTGACATTTTAGCTTCCTGTCTCAACCCGGAGCGGAACCCTCTGAAGAGCCGTGGGTGGGAAGACCCTACCTGGGAGTTGGGTTGTCGTGTCTCCTCCTTGGGAGGCTTTGGTCATGAGTGGGGGTGGGGACGGCCCAGCTTTCTGCACAGAAACGCGCCTCTCTCCCTGGAGCTGAGCGGCTCAGGGTAACACATTCTCCTAAAGAGCTTCCATGACCTTTTCCGGAAGGCAGAAAGGTTAGGAATGTAGGAGTGTAGGTCAGTTGGTGACCCCAGAGCTCAGAATTCTTGGACTCTGATCCTCCTGCTGATAAGATGGAAGTGGATGTAAAAAAAATTCCTCGAGAGAGGGGCCCAAGAGGGCTCCCACGCTGAAAATAACCTTTGCCTTTTCTCTTCCTTGGGTTCAATTTCTTCCATCTTTGGACCCGTTTCTACCTCGTTTCTCAGCTCACATATGTTTGCATGGGTTTAATTAGGATGAAACGTCCATGATTCACCACCACGCTCTTTGGCAAATGAAGAGAATAAGCACAGAGAAGAAGGCAGGAAACCGTGCTTACTGCGCGTCCTGATCACCTGGGATTCATGCAAATCTGTTTCCCTGAGGCTCCCCAAGGCTGCGTGGGATACCCCAAAGAGCAAAGCGGGGGAGATGGCCTCCTGGGGGTGCCGCTCCGGCTCTGGAAGGCATTCTTCTGCTACAAGAAGAGCGTCGGCAGGATGACTATGGTTAATAATAGTGCATGGCACACTCGAGACTTGCTGAGAGAGTAGATCTTAAGTGTTCTCACCACATGACAGATTAAACAGGCAAATGTGTGAGGTGGTGGATAAGCCAGTTAGCGCGGTTGGAGAAATCATTTCATGGTGCATATGTATATGCAAAGTGTCTCATTGTACACTTCAGTCCATACCATGTTTACTTATCAATTGTACCTCAATAAAGCTGGGGAAAAAAGACCTTCCACTCCCTCTCCAGAGGCCCCCCGTGCCCCACACTTCCATCTTGCTGACCCATATAATTCTTCTTGCAAGAAGGAAAAGGCCATTAAAAATACTTCCAGACACCACCTAATGGACCAAACGATTAAATCCAACCACGTGCCTCTTCAGCTCAGCTATCTTGTCGAAACATGGCAAAACGAGCATTTGTCTCTTATTGTAAATGAAATATTTTCAAGGCTGCTCTAATTTGGAGAACAAGATTGATTGTGAGCTTCCTGACTTAGCCAGGCACGGGGGCTCTGCAGCTGTCGGGTAACTAACTAAGCAGAGGCTCCAGCAGGTCACCGAGCCACGGAGAGCTGACCCAGAGCCTGGCTTGAAGTAGAGGAGAGACCATTCGAATTTCTAAATGTGGGAACACAACATTGAAGGGGGGCCTTTTTTTTTTTTTTTTAAAGTAGGCTCCAGCCCCAGCACGGAGCCCAACACGGGGCCTGAATTCAAGACCCTGAGATCAAGACCTGAGCTGAAATCAGGAGTCAGATGCCCAGCCTACTGAGCCACTCAGGTGCCCCGAAAGGGGGCCTTTTTTTTTTTTTAATTTAAATTCAAGTTAGTTAACATACGGTGCCATTTTTTTTCAACCAGATGCTTCCCTTCTCCTGGAGTTAGAAAGTTTCTAGAGGATTCTGAAATTAACAAAGGCATAACATTGGAATGATACAGTTTACAGGAAATGGACACTTACTCTTCTCTGTGAGTTTACGGGAAAGATCACCTCCGTGCTCCTTATTTCTCATTCCTGCCTTCTTGGGAATGGACCTAATGCTTTTCCCATTCCCTCCTGTGGGCAAATGACTCCACGCGTCTGGGGGAAGGCATGGTAGTATCCAGGCTTAGAATTCCAGGAGTGTGTTCACTGGGGCACCTCTGTCCCATGGCAAAGCCATTTCCAGATGCAGAGGCAAAGCTGTATAGAAGTATAATGCGCTGGGCATGAAAAACTTCCCAGATAAATAGACGCGACCCAGGCATCAAGTTCTCCCTTGACCACCATGATGCAGAGTCCATGTCTGGAAAGGGCAAAGCTACAGAGACTAAGCCATTTGGAATACATCTGATCCAAATAAAGAGAAAGTCTGATAGAGATAAGATTGCAACTGTCCCTCCAAGTCTGGACAGATCACTAGATCCCCCCTTCCTTTCTCACTCTCTCCCTCCTCTTCCCCCTCCATCCCTCCTTCCTTCTTCCTTCTCTTTTCCCTCCTTCCTCCATTTCTCGGCTGGAATATTCCAGTTCAGTTGTTTATATAGCTGAAATCAACTGGCTAATTGTCCGTTTTTCTCTCTGCTTCGTAACAAGCAGTGTCTTACCTGAGCTAAATGCTTACTCATGCAAGATAATAAGAAATACCAAAAGCCACAGAAGCATTTAGAAGACAAACAGGTTATAAAATTGCCTATTAGGGATCTAATTTAAAATCATTTCCGAAAGGTTCTGCATTCTTTCCCCTCCGCTGCCTCCTTAAAATTTCCAGCGCTACATGCAAAATGTGGGTATTTGCAAAGGTCAGGTCCACAAGGCTCACTTGGAACCTCAATTACTTTCTCATGAAAGGAAAAGCAGGTGGCAAAAAAAAAAAAAAAGGCACCAAGACATTCTGTGGAAATTTTAATTAGATACCAAAAGGCAAATGCAAATCTTAGATTTTTCCAAAAGCTAAGATAAAATTGCTTACCCAGAATACCTGTTGCTGATAATGCTTCCTGAGGTTAAGTGGGTGAGTCTTGTGTAGGAATGTGAAGAGACACCCACCTCTGTGGCAGAAGTCTGTGTGCGAAACGTGCTATTATATGGGAGCCAAAAACACATTCAAAAGATTTTTGTAACCAAATGGAAAGAAAAATGTGTTATTTTCATGTCATGTTAATGTGTTTTTTTCCCCCTGCCACTAATTATACTATTTCAAGAAAATAATTGGAATTGGCTAGAAGAAATTAAGAATAGAAACTTGCAAATTATATAACCTAATGAATCTAACTTTTGGTAATGAACCTGGTTGCTACTTAACACGCATGACCGAGGCCTGCATTAAACAGAGGAGCCCTGCTAATTCTTTTAATTCAACTGAACCATTCTTAATAATTCATAATTAAGTCTGGCTCAGAAATGATAGTCTCCATGGCAATATTGATTTATTTGCTTTTTGTGTCTCTGCCAAATGTTGAAAATGACAGAATTCTGAGTCGCAGAAGGCGAGTGCCATCAACAAAGATCACAGAAGCAAATGGATAACAAAGGGCTTTACCACAAGTCCTTTCTCTCTTAACTTCCAAGAGAGAGGAGATATAAAATGGGAGAGAATGGAACGTGGGGCTGATAGGCTCACCACTTAGGTTTTAGCATGAAATAGCGACGCCAATCACCTCCTCGTGCTGGAAAAATAGAAGCCTCTTGAGATCTGCGTCTGTCACGTGAGAGCAAAGGTTCTGCTGAAGGCTGGAGGAGAGGCAGACCCCGCTCACTCCATCTCTAGCTCACTTTCTGCTTGAAAGGCCATCAAAGGCCACACTGAGAGAGAAAATGACTTGAACAAGGACAAATTCAAAGAATGCCCTCTTTGGTCTTCAGTGCTTTCTCCTTGGGCCCTTTAATTGAAGACACTCTAGGCTCCGGAACGTGTGCTCTTCACATAGACTTGAAAAACCCCAAATTGCCCTCCAACTGTGATCACTCGTTTTTTTGCCTGGTCTTCATAAAAATGTCATTCTGCTCAGGCTGAAACACTCCCCGAGGACCCATCATCTGAACCCTGAACTCTGAACCGAAGGAAATAAAGTGGGCTCTGGTGCATGGCTCACGACACAGAGCTGTTATTTTTAGAACACGTAGTCAGGAAAACAGTAATACTTATAATAAAAGTCATAGACTCAATTAAAGTCTATCTTCAGAGATATAATAAACAGGAGTCAACCAGTGCATAAGAATCGTATTTTAAAAATTCAATGGAGAGCCTGCCTTAAAAGGGGTTGGAAAAGAAACCCAGGGCAGAGCCCAGCTGGCCTGAACGTGCTACTTCCCCAAGTCAGGTTCTCATTAACTCTTTTTTTTTTTTTTTAAAGATTTTATTTATTTATTTTGACAGAGAGAGAGACACAGCGAGAGAGGGAACACAAGCAGGGGGAGTGGGAGAGGGAGAAGCAGTCTTCCCACGGAGCAGGGAGCCCGATGCGGGGCTCGATTCCAGGACCCTGAGATCATGACCTGAGCCGAAGGCAGACGCTTAACGACTGAGCCACCCAGGCGCCCCATGGCTCTCATTAACTCTTGAGGCTCTGCTGTTTGTGACTTACCGGGGGTTTTCCTTTAATGGCTTCCAGCGAGTTGGGCAACCACACTTTATTGAATGGGAGTCTGATGTGTGTTGAACGGTGTACTAGAGGCTTTTAAAAGTGGCTTAACATAGTCCAAGGCCAGCAACATTCTGCAGATAAAATTGCTGAAGCATCACGCAGCAGATACCGTGCCGGGCTTCCTCTAGATGAGGCCCGTCACCTGCGAAATGCTGGTGTAAGTCATGCACACAAATGCACACACACCACCGCATCGTTGCGCCCCATAATGAGGCTCTGGGCACCGAGCGGGCTGGCGATGTGTCGAGACAGACCGGCTTTGAGTCCCACGCTGCAGCCAGCCAGCCGGGCGGTCTTGGCCAAAATCACTACACTTCTCTGAACCCCCATTTCTTTAGCTATAAGATGGAGATGATTGACCCTGCTCTGCCTGCTTCCCAGGTGGTTGAGGACTTCAAAGGCCAGGGGAGATGTGAAAGCAGAGGGTAAAGGGTAAAGCAAAGCGCAGTGTCCCGGCTCTTCCTTGTACCTGTTCCCATGTGTGATAATTCCTTATGTGTACAATATGGAGGTCACAGCAATGTCAGTGTCATAGGATCTTGGTATTCGGTGGACGGACACGAAGGGCACAGGATGGCCCTTCTCATTACGGCTATTAATAAGCATGCTTTGTTGAAAAAAGTGAAAAAGAGATTGTCCTCTTCTCTCTGAGAGGGACCTGACTTATGTCCATAAAGTCATGGGACCTTTAGAGCCTCCTGAGAGGCCCCTGAAATAAACCCCAAAGGACAGCATGGCCATTGAAAATGGTGTCAACTATGTAATTTTAAAAAAACAACATGTAACTCCCACAAAAATTGGAACAAATGAGCTTTCTATCTCGAATATATGGATGGCTCTTGCACAGTCTGTCTACACTGGTCCACACAATAGAGAGACAAGCAGAGAGCTCTTTTTTTTTTTTTTTTTGTTTTTTAAAAGATTTTTTTTATTTATTTGACAGAGAAAGACACAGCGAGAGAGGGAACACAAGCAGGGGGGGTGGGAGAGGGAGAAGCAGACTCCCCGCCGAGCAGGGAGCCCGATGCGGGACTCGATCCAGGGACTCCAGGATCATGACCTGAGCCGAAGGCAGTCGCTTAACCAACTGAGCCACCCAGGCGCCCGACAAGCAGAGAGCTCTTGTTCATTCACTGAGAATCAACGTTGGTCAAGCTCCTGCTGAGTGTGAAGTCCTTGCTAAACACAGGGGACATCTGGGAGAGAGACGCCCTGGATCTTCGCGGAGCTCGCAACTTAGCAAGGGATAGTGACTGTGTGTCCAGAGAGGAACAAAAGGGCTGGGACCCCCCCAGGGAAGTGGTGCAGGGGAGGTGGGCTGGGAAAAACAGAGTTGGAGAAGCGGTCAGCGGGCACACGAGGAGCAAAGGTGTGGGGACATGGGGTGAGGGGAGGCGGCTAACTCCTGTGTGTGGAGAGGTGGGGGAGAGCAGTTGAGTTGGGGCAAACTCATGAGGAGCCTTGAAAACCATGCTAAGGATTTGGAGTTCACGTGGAGGCAGCAAGAGGTCAACAGAGGCTCTAAACAGAAGCAGGATGTGAGCTAATCTCCACTGTTGAGGGCTCACTCCAGGGGGTAGGAAGTCTGGACCAGATGGGGGGTGAGACCAAGCCATAAGGCCCTGAGCAGGTGTTAGAGGTTTGGCAGGAGACCATCAGATAGGCTGCCCTTGACCCAGGTGGAAGTCCTCGATCGCCAGCACAGCGTCCCTCACTCTTCGATGAGAGAGCACAGAAGGGCAATTCAGGGAAGGGGCTTCTCCTCACCATCACCGTTCCCGAGACTGTGCTGTACTGGGAAAACCAAGGAAAAGGCAGAAAGGACGAGGAGGGTGAGGCGTATTTGTGTAGGAGACTGAGGAGTATGAGAGGGCTGTAGCCCCTTCCTTCCCTCCTCTTGAGTTTCTGGAAATGAAAAGAAGGGTGAAGAAGCCCTGGTGTGATTTCTCTGGGATGGGATACAAGACGAAGAGGCATCCCTTGCAGGACCAGGAAAATCACTTCATCGCCCAAGATAGCATGGCTGCATGTAATGAACACTGTGCTATTCAATTCACGCCGAATAAATTAATTGGCAGAGGAGCATATGGGGGGATGCATAAATCCCTCATTGATATGCGTTATTGAAAACCAGGAGCTGATATGGGGAAAGATCGTGCAAGCGTCTTCAGCAACCCCACGGTGGCCATAAACGTCACACGAATCCACAGGTAGCCTTGGGAAACGTCCCTTATCCCCGTTCCTCTTGCTTCTTCTTCTACATTAATTTAAAA
Source organism: Neomonachus schauinslandi (assembly GCF_002201575.2). NCBI lineage: Eukaryota > Metazoa > Chordata > Mammalia > Carnivora > Phocidae > Neomonachus > Neomonachus schauinslandi. The sequence continues at coordinate 134,614,289 of NC_058412.1, forward strand.
AGCTATTGATGGCCTGGCTCAAAGATCCCTGTTTTTCTATTCAAACAGCTTTCTTGAAGTTTGGAAAATAGAAAGTATTCCTCTGGGTATAAAGAACACACATTTCAAGAATGAGGAACCTGGCAAAGTGAAATTAAAAAGTTGTCTGTAGATAACACAGCTGTCAGGCACAAGTGTTTTATTATCAAGGTTCTTAAAACTAAGCGCTAAGTAAAGGTTTCTTCCACCAGGGTACCAGGGGGACTATTAGTCTGCTCTCAGATTCAGGCTCCCTGCGCTCCTCAAACATCGCCTCCAACACCTGCTCAGCCTCCTATCTGATACTGTTTCTCTCATCCTCGCTCCTTCCCTCCCTCTCCCTCCCTCTTTTTGAGCAAGCAAAGCCCAAACACATACTTGCCATTTGTACTCTGAAATAGCTAAGATTTAAAGTGTCAACAATATCTGAAACATAAAACAAATCAACTGCTTCCAAAACAGCAACAGCAACAAAGCTGCTGATAGTCGCAAAGGGCCGCCGTCAGTCACTGTTCACGGGACGCTGATGCATTCGGATCACGGGCGCCGGCCCCGGGGCAGCCTGAGGAGTGGGATGAGCTGTGCCGTGATGTATAATGCCGGAGGATGGAATGACACTTGGAAGTTGAGCGCTTTTCAAATTTCATAGGAAATGATGATTGCTCTTGGCATGGAGATATTTGGATCTCCTTTCTCTCCCGAGGACAGAGTTGTGCTCAGACTGAGTTGGAATAAACATGCAGCTGGGGAGGGAGGGTAGGGATGAATTTACGACTTTCCCTCATATGTGTTGTGATGCATTTGCACAGAGGCAATTAGCACTGGGCTTCTCAAGCGGGTGTTGAGTCTCACCCCCGGGTTGTCAAATGGCTTTCAAAAGGCAGCTGAATGTGGAGACAGAGGGCCTCGGATGGGAAAAGGCACCAGTATTTGCTGGCTTTGGTAATCAGAGGGCACAATAAGCCACCCATAGGCCTCAGCTTCTTCATTTGTAAAATGGATTAATATGCTTATGTGCAGAGTCATGATTACATGGAGGATGATGTAGGTACAAAGAGCTGGTATCATGTCTAGCCTGCCTGTCTGTCCCCAGCTCTCCTTGCTCCCTCCCTTTTGCTCACTCACTCACTCATTCACCCATCCACCCACCCACCCACTCACCCACTCACCCATCCCCCTGTCTGTCCATCCACCCATCCATCCATCCACCCATCCACCACCCACCCACCCATCCCCCTGTCTGCTCATCCATCCATCCACCCATCCATTATGAACTCCTGTCACAGGCCAGGTACCAGGCTGGCACTGGGCACAGAGCTGTGAACAAGACAGGGAAGTCCTGCCCGTGCGCAAGTCCCAGTCTGAGGAGGAGAGAGAAAGTTTTCAGTCTTCCTCGAGTGCTAGAAAGAGAACACAACTGAGTGATGCTGTCGGGAGCACTGAGCCGGGAGCGGAGTGGTCCAGGTCGGGAGCACTGCGCCGGGAGCGGAGTGGTCCAGGTCGGGAGCACTGAGGCCGGAGCGGAGTGGTC
>NC_058412.1:134615847-134682015 GCF_002201575.2 Neomonachus schauinslandi
AGCGGAGTGGTCCAGGTCGGGAGCACTGAGGCCGGAGCGGAGTGGTCCAGGCCGCCCCTCTATGGGAGCAGCCTCGCTGACGTCTCGTGGTGCCGGGCGGGTTAGAACACTTCCTCTGCGCCGCGTACTGGACGCGTCCCTGCAGAACACCCATGGAACCCCCTCGTGACGTTTACCACCTGGGGGGAAGGAGGGCTGGCAGAATTACACAAAAAAGTACAAAATGACAAGATGGGCGAGGGCAAAGGAGGGGCAGGGCGCCAGGCCAGCCCGTGGTCAGGGCAGGCTGCCCCAAAGCGGTGGTGCACCCTCCTGAAGGCAGAGCGGGAGGAGAGCAGAGGGCGGAGGCGAGGTCTGCCGGCCCACGTGGGGGGACGGGGGGGCCCCGAAGGGGGGCAGCCAGAGGAGGGGGTGGGGCAGGGGACCTGGCTGGGGAGGCCACACGGGGCCGGGCCGGACAGCTAGCAGAGTTATGCAGGGAGGAGACGCGTCTGCCCTCGGGACGCGGCGGTCCAGTCCCGGTCCCTCCGGCTCCCCTTTCCGACCCTTCTCGTCCTCCCGGGATCAGGAAGGACCAAAACCGGCCCAGGGGTTGGGAGAGCTGGAGCTGAAGGTGGCTGCTTCCCTCAGTTCCCGGCCCCGAAGGAGCGCCCTCTTGTGTCAGCTTGTGGAGGTTCCTCGGCAATGGAGACGTGTGTTCTCACTTCTTTGCGCTCAGCTGGTGCCGCACTGCGTACTTCTGTTAGTGATGCTGACCCATGGCAGAGTGACCTGGGTGTAGAGCAGTCTTTGCAACAGCGTTTGTAACAGCAAAATATCTGGAACTTATGTATGTCCGTCGCTAAGGGGTGGGTTGGGAAGATTATGGCGGGGTTTCTCAACCTCAGCACTACTGACATTTGGGACTGAGTAATTCTCTGTGGTGGGGCTGTCCTGTGTCTTATGGGATGTTTAGCAGCACCTCTGGCCTCTTCACACTTCATGCCAGGAATCCCCCTCCTCAGTCGTGACAACCCAAATTCTCCAGATGTTGTCAAATATGCCCCCGGAGGGCAGACTTGGCCCCCAGTTAAGGGCCCCTGGATTACAGTGCACATATGCTGGGTGGCATCATATAGCCCCCGAAGAAGGGAGAAGACCTTTCCTGGTCTGGACTCCAGAGAGCCCCTCCCTTGAAGTCAGCAGCTCCGTGGGAAGAACTCCCAGGCGACCCCGGCGGGGAGGGAGGTGAGGACTCGGAAAATCACCAGCAGGGAGCAGAGGTGGGGGACACCGTGCACAAGGGCCCCACGCTGGTTGGCTCGCGGCTGCGGTAAGAAGAAGCAACGAGAAAAGCCAATGAAGTACAAGGAAAAGGATCCAGAACAGATGTGTGTCCTGTATACATTTCAAGTGTGCTGAGCAGAGCCTGCCGAGGTCCACGGGACCCTCGAGGCTGTGGTGCCAAGAACTTCTCTGCAGCCACCTTGTCCATGCTCTTGGGACCCAGGATGTGGACCCAGATTCTCTGACCGCCCACCCTGTTTGGGGTCGAGCAAGCACCCCCGGACAGGTGTCAGGTCATTTAGAAACCCCATCCGGAGTGTCATCTTAAGGCCCCCAGGATGTCAGTATGCCCAATTAATTCCAGTTGGCATCAAATTAGCAAGTTTTCCCGAAGAATGCTCATTTTTACAAGTGGTCCTCATTGGTTTTATTTACAAAAATGGAAAGCAGCCCTGAGATACAGACCAGATCTGCTGGCAGAGCAGTTCACGGTGGAAAAAAGCCCGTTTTTGTGGACATTGGCTTGACGTGTGCTTTTTCCTAAACCCGGGCGCAGGAGGAGTCGTGCTAATGGCCGCCTGGCCCACTTTCCATCGCTCTCTCCTTAATGCGTAAATGTGAAAAGAAAACATATCGTTCCTCTCCTATCTTCCCCGCCTGACTCACGGGCTCGAATGCGGCTTATTGCTGGCTCAGCTGAAGCTGGGGGCCCCGACCTTGGCTTCCCTTCCAGCACTGCCATATACACCAGCCGGCTTGAGCTGAAATTTCTCACTTATGGTCTTTTTTTCCAGAAAAAAAATGACCAAAGCGTCCCTCTTAGGTCATAAAAAAATGTGGCTTAAAAACTGAGAGCATCTGGCCCGAGCTGATGGTTTAATGGAAACTTCTCCAGGGGTTCTCTACACCCCAGAGCCCTCCAGGGCAGGGGAGGCACTGAGAGCCCCTTGCAGTGCAGCCAGGAGAGATGGCCACGGCCACAGCCATGGTCAGGCCGTCAGCCACGTACACCCCTTGGCAGAACGAGACATGCAGTTGGTGAGGAGAAATGCCACTCTGGACCTTAAGGCCCAACCGCCACCCGGCCCCCAGAGAATAGAGTGGTGAGGAGCCTTTGTGCTGAGCTGTAGAGACCCAGGAGCCACGGGCAGCTCACTCACTGAAGAGGCGCCCGTGAGCTCAGGCAAGTGCTGAGCCCTTTCTGCAGGGTGGGGACAATCCTGGCCACGACACTGGGGTGATTTGGGGATTACAGGGCCAGGCTTTGCTACATTGGGACACAACGTAGCTCCTTCCAATATGATGCCCCCCCCCCACACACAAAGTGTGGGCTCTGGTACATTGTGTGTGTGGGGGGGACACCTTGCAAGATGTATACCAGTGTCCCCTCCCTCCGATGGTCTCTTCCTCTCCCTGCCACCTGTGAGAGTACAGAGAGGCCCTTCCCTGTTTTAGTATATGTGCTGCCGAAGCGAGCACAGAGAGGCCCTTCCCTGGAACGAGGGCACCAGCAGGAGAAAGGCCCGGGTTTGTCAGGATTCAGGCTCTGTTCCAAAGCTATCTGCAGATGGAAACTTCTCTGAGAGTCTTTGGGCTGCAGAGAGAAATTCCTTTCCACCCGCCTGCTTGGGCAGCTCATTTGTGAGGCAACAGCTCCCCCTCTGGTCAGAGAGCAGTATTTCCTCTAGAACTTCCCTGGGGTTTCAGAGCACCTGCACCCAGTTAAGAGGGTGTGCTGTTGGTGTGTGGCCAAGGGCAGGGCTCACCCAGGGAAGTGAAGGCAGCCTCCGCTTGCCCCCTCCTATCTGCGGGTCAGAACGGTTCCTTTCGACCCCGGCACCTGGCGGCCCTTCTGACCGCTGATGATGGGGACAAGGAGGCTGCATCCGAAGTGCCCGTATCTGGAGAAGCCCGCCCCCCTCCCCAGGGCTCCCCTCCTCCGGCCCCCCAGCCCATCCCCTCAGGGCCAGCCCTCCCTCAGCATGATCCAGGTTTTGTTTGCTCTGGTCTTTTGCAGTCCCAGGGGCTGACTGGAGCCCACCTCGCCTTGACACCTCCCCAGCACACCCCAGCCAGGGAAACTGGTGTGCAGCTTGCTTTGAAAAAGTCCAGAGAGCCAGGCTCTCCTGAGGGGTCTGTTTATTTGTCCAAGTCTCCCTGCACAATGCCTGAAAAGACAGGGGAGTTCTTCCCCCTTGGAGCCCCCTCCCACCCCTCAGGAGACAACAGAGTGGGGTGATGTGTGCCCTGTGATCTACCGTGCCGGGTCCCCGGCCCCCCCACTGGGCCCCCTTTCCCAGTATCCCAGGGGCCCCGAGATGCGAGTCGGCCGGGAGAGCTGGGTGGCCTGTCCGGGGCTTGCTCCCTAGCCTCACCCCGTGGCCGGCACCACCCCTGCCGTCCGCTCTCAAGCTCTCTGTGACCCCTGCAGAGAACCACTCGCCTTCACTCATTACTAGAAAGTAGCACCTTAGGTCTTTATCCCAGAGTGAAGGGCAAACGCGGTTTACTGAAAGCCAGAACCCGAATTTTGTAAATGGAAAGGGCAGCAATCCCGTCCCTCCTACACACCCAGGACCCGATAAACACCCACAGCGATGGGGCCCATGCTCACCCAGCAGGCAGCTGATGCTTCCATCGCTCACCGTGTCCAGGCCGAGTGTTCATGACAACCCGAGGTGGGTATTAATAACAGAGGTTCAGAGAGGCTGGGCAATTTGTCACAGTCACACAGCAATGAGGTTTTGAACTCGGTTTGGGGGCCCAGCTCTTAACCTGTGTGCTTTGTGATGATAATTGCTTTGTTTATTAAGTGGCTCATTATGTTTCTAAATGACTGTGTGAGGTGGTTTATATGCATTCTTGCCCAATTGTCACTACAAGGGGGAGGTTATAGGAGGCCCATTTTATAGATGCAGAAACAGGCACAGGGAGGTCTACCCAGCTAGAAATGGCAGACTCGGTTTCTAAACCAAAGGCTTGACTGACCCTTTATCTTGTACTTAGCTGCTAGGTCATCCTGCCTCTCTGGGGGGCAGGTTTACACCCCACCTCCCCCCAGAAATGGGAACCAAGCAATGCAGTCATCGTGAGTGCTCATTCCGTGCCTGCACGCAGCCGGGCACTTCCCCTTGCATCATTCAGCACCCCCACTGCTGTTTGGGGCTTGGTCCAGCTATCATCCCCATTTCACAGATGAGGGAACTGAGGGTCAGAGGAGTTGAGAGACTTGCTGAGGCCCCACAGCAGGAGCATAGCCGAGCCAGGGTTCAAGGCTGCCAGCACCAGAGCCTCAGCTCTTGGCCGTCACTCTCCAGTAGTTACCGGGATTAATGTTACCATCCACATCCTGGCGTCCGTGTAAGAATTGCTTGGGCCACAGATGTGTTCTGAATGGTCCCTCCAGGTCGGGGTGTGGGGTGCCAAGGAGCTCCTACTTTCTCACTGGCCTTTGCTCTGAGAGAGGGGATATGCGGGACACACGGCCATCTGGGGCGGGGACCCAGGAGGTGAGGGGCTCAGGGAAAACCCAAGTGTATTCTTGCTGCCTTCCCTTTCTCTCCGGAAGCTTACCCTGCACCATTCATCCCTCAGGCACCCCTGCCCACGCCCCTGGTAACACCTCCCCAAAGCACAGAGGCACTTCCATCTGTGGGGCGACCCGCTGCTCTCTCATCTACTCTGGACCAGTGCACCCGATTCCACTCAGGGAGGAGCTCCTCTCAGACTCTTGGTCCATGTGGCTTGGATAGGGTTGACCCGCCTCCCTCCCTGACCAGAGCGATGAGCACATGGCTCAGCCTGGCCAGTTGGAGTCACGATAACTTGGTTAGCGACAAGCATGGCATAGGAAAGCCGTGTGCTGCCTCAAATTTCTTTTCTGCGAGACCTGAGAAAGAAACCGAGGTCACCAGCCTTCCAGATGCCTCCCTGACCCCTAATGATTCTCGCCTCCTGGTATCCCTGCTATATGTAGTCCCCGCTCCCCTTGGTAAAGCCGACTGGTGTTACCAACACAAGATTGCAGAAATGTGGAAGTGTGACTTCTAGGTCATGAAAGACATTGTAGCCTCCTCCTTGATCACTCTCCCCGTGGCCATGTTGTGAGGACACGCAAGCATCCGTGTGGAGAGGTCCGCATGGCAAGAAACTGCAGCCTCCTGCCCACAGCCACCGGGGTGTGCCATCGTGGAAGCCACTCTTCCAGCCCCATTCAACCCGTCAGATGACGCGGCCAGGCTGACATCTTGATTGTAACCTCACGAGAGACTTCAAACCGTGACACCACTTCTGAATACCTGATCCACAAAAATTGTGAAATAATAGAGGTTTATTGTTTTAGGCAGATACATTTTGTGGTAATTTGCAACATGGTGATAGGTAGCAAATATAGAAGCAAGCACAAAGGAATGCAGCGCTGGGAGATGGAAGCTGTCACACTCCTTATGGCGTATTTGGACCACCTAGATCCAGCCATGCCTGAAGCCAAGAACCTTTGGATTTCTCAGTTAATGAGCCAACCAATCCGCCTTTTGCTCAAGCCAGTGTGGGTTGGGTCTCCTTGTAACCGAACAGCCCTCATCAATACAGGGGCTTTAACAAAAATATATGCACCAGGAACCCCACCCTGGTCTTCTGGGCCAAGGCGCTGCCTGGGCCCATCTCATGGGAAGGGAGAGAAACCATCTATAGAGACTCAGAAAGCCAGCCGGAGAGCTGTAGCCTCCCCTCCATCACTGAAGAGTCTTGTGCATGTACATGGCCCTGGGCCTGTGCTAATGGGCTGTCACTCAGGGTCCTGGCTTCAGGAGATGCAGAGGCAGGAGGGGGCCTTGGAGCCAGCCCCACCCCTTGGCCCCTCGGGGGCCCCCTGGACCAGCTGGAGCGAGCGGGGAGAGTGAGGGGGCGTTTGTGACATCGCCAGATGAGACGATGACTAATGGCCCTGCCAGGCCCTGGGGACACAGGGCAGGCTCAGCGCGGCAGATGTTCCTGATTGCAGGAAGCCGAGGCGGGGGGGGGGGGGCTCAGGGCCCGCGGCTCTGCACTATATGGCAGGCCAGGTCCAGCCTTGTTAAGAATGAAGCGTTGGGTGCGGGTAGGCTGGAGGGGGAACGGGGATGAACTTGCACGCAGGCCATGCACAGAGGCCGCCATCTGCTTCCAGTTCATGACACAGGCTTGCTCTGTTGTTGCTCTTTTTTTTTAAAACTCAACAAAAAGTCATCTTTCTTTTTTCTTAAATGAAGTTAATCGTTCTTTAAGTCACCATATGTTGACTTCGGTTCAACCGCTTTGCAGTAGTTTATGTAACCCACATTGGAGCCCCGGAGGAGCATGCGTCTGGAGGAGGGGGCTCCCAAAAGAAAACAGGGGTGCTGTTCCCCGAGGAAGGGGAAGGTGGGCCCCATGGGCAGGAATCAAGGCTGTCTACCAGGCCACGGGCTCCCCAACGTGGCTGCACTTTGGAGTCGTGGGGGGAGATGGAAAACGCAGACGGCATGGCCACCCAAGCTCCTCTGCGTCCCTGCGTGGCCCTGGGGGTCTAGAGTTTAGAATCTCCCCAGGTAGTCTAATGAGCCGCCAAGTTGGTGCTCGGCTGCACTGCCTCGGAGAGTGGCCGGGAGGATAAAGCCCTTACAAACCCTGCTATTATCCCGGTCATTGTAAAGCGGTTATTAACATTATTTGAGCAGAGAAAACTGGGGCTCAGAGAAGTCAACAGGTCCAGCCAGTCTGGGCTGAGCACAGGGCTTCTGTGATTCCAAAGCCCCGGGCCAAGATGGAAGCTATTTTAACCTAGCCAAAGTAAGAAAATTGGTATTATTTCAGTTCTAGCTCACAATCAGCAATCACTCTACATTTTTATTTTCAATCAGTAGGCGGCTGGCAGGATTTAAAGACTTGGGAGGTGAATGGGAACCTTTCTCCCCGAAGTGTGCCCAAACTCCAGAATCTGGAGAATTCAGGGGAGCACCATGGCTGCAAGGCACAGTTGGGGCACGAAGTTCTTGCCCTAGAGTTGGGGGGATGTGAGGGGCAGTGGGGGAGGGGGGAAACCCAGCCCTGAGCACAGCTGCAGAATTATCAGCCTGGAGACAGGGAGTGAGGCAAGTGCCTGGTAGAGCTTTAATCTCTCAGAGGTGGCAGGTGAGCATTCCTGGACCAGGGAGGAAAGACATCTAACTCTTGAGGCCACTGGTAAGTTCTTGCCTAATGAATAGCCTTGAACTTCTGCAGGCAGCAGGGGAAGGGCAACATCATGGGGGCTCCTGGTGGTGAGAGGGAGCCCCCAGATTCAGGAGTCAGTGCTGGGAGCTTATTTCTCATTTATCCATCTTTCTGTGTCTTGCCATGAATCTGAATCACCTGGGAAGGCTCGTTAAAAGGCAGGTTGCTTGGCCCCACCCTCAAGTTTCTAAGAATTTGCGTCTCTCCCGTGGTCTCAGGTGCTGCTGATGCGGCTGGTCCGGGGATCTTTGAATACTGCTGTCTTGACTGACGTTCACAGCAGCCTCGTGAGAGAGAGACAGAGGGGGAAGCTGGAGTTCAGAGAGTGGAGGCTACTGCCCAAGGCCCCACAGCTAGAAAACAGCAGAGGCAGGACTGGAGCCCACCAGCCACACTCAGGTACGCTGCTTCTCATTCGAGGCTTGTTCTCAGACAGGTGTCCTGAGTCAGGACTGACCACACATCAGATCCCTCAGGAAGCTTGGAGAGTTTTTGATGCCGAGGCTGCCCCCAGACCAATTCAGTCCAAATCCCTGGGGTGGCACCGGGGAGGCAGGAGGTCCCGAAACTGGGTGATTTCCCTAGGCGGCCACATTGGAGATCCTGGGTTTCAGGGGACCCAGAGCCTCATTAGCAGCCAGGCTGAGCAGGACCGCACGAGGGCTGTGCAGGTGGCTGGCCACCTCCCAGCAGATGGCTGTTCCTGTGTGCTCAGCTGTCCCCTGCAGGGGGGACCCTGGGGTAGGCCAGGCCCCACAGTGACTCGGGTAACATGCCCGGGTAGCTTTGAATGTCAAACAACAGCACATACTTATTTGTACTCTAAGTATACCCCAAATATTACATGGAGCATACTTCTACTCAAAAATTCTTTGTTATATATCTGAAATTCAAACTGAATGGGGCACCCTGAATTTCTTTATTTGCTAAATGCAGCAACTCTGTGCAGGACCCCCCTCAGAAGAGGGACCCCAGCCGAAGCAGGTAACTCTGCAGGGGTCCCAGCCCCCAGCACAGCACCCAAAGGAAGAACCCACCTGGGGACAGAACTCAGGAGTGAGGGAATGAGGGAAGGACTCAGTGAGCATTCATTCATTTGGTTAAGCCCTAGGAGCAATGATGTGTGGCCGGGAGGTTGATTCTCCTGCTTGGATACCCAGGGTCTGTTCAGCAGGGCCGGGACCAGGGTGAGGTGGGCTAAGTCCCCAGAATGCTCACAGGGGGCGTGCACTCTCGGGGACCCCTCCTCAACCTCGTTGCCTGAGATTTGTACCCTGCTGGTTCTGGCCCTGCTGAATAGATGCATTTCTTTCCAGCTTTCTTTGAGGGGTGCAGCCTTGGGTTTATTCGGAAAGCACTTTTGGGGAGGGGGAAGATTCTGGGCACTGGGAGAGGGGAGCCCACCCCCACCCCCAGCCTCCAGCGTAGAGCATCTGGCTGACACCTTGATCTCGACCTTGAGAGGCCCCAAGCCGAGAACCCAGAGCCCACCTGGACTTCCAACCTCCAGAAACAGCAAAACGGTGAGGTTGCTTTTTTTGAAGCTGCTAAGTGTGTGGTAACTTTTTTTTTTTTTTTTTTAAGATTTTATTTATTCATTTGACAGAGAGAGACACAGCGAGAGCGGGAACACAAGCAGGGGGGGTGGGAGAGGGAGAAGCAGGCTTCCCGTGGAGCAGGGAGCCCGATGCGGGGCTCGATCCCAGGACCCTGGGATCATGACCTGAGCCGAAGGCAGGCGCTTAACGACTGAGCCACCTAGGCGCCCCGTGTGTGGCAACTTCTTACAGCAACAATCAAAAATGAATATACGCTTCAAACCTCTCCACCCAGGGAAAGTGGGTTTTTTTTAGAGCTCCTGAGAGCACATTGGGCCCACGCAGACAGTCCGAGATAACCCCCGTTTTAAGGTCTGTAACCTAAAGTCCCTTCTGCCAGGTCACGTAACATTCCCAGGTGCCGGAGCTGAGGCCATGGCCGTCTCTGGGGCCGATCTGCCGCCCTCACACTTACAGAGCCTGGCGCAATGCCCCTGTCCGTGCCCGCGCACCCACCACCCCCCGGAGCCGCTCACAGAACATTCCGGGGCCCAGCCGGCTCCCTGAACCCTCGCCTGCTCCTCTGCTCTCCCATCCCCAAAGGTACCCATTCACTGTTTCTGAAACTTTCTAAGAGGCATCATGCAGGATGCGTATTTCGTTGTCTCTGGCTTCTTCCATTTACTGTTATGTCCGTGAGATTCGCTCATTTCATTGTTGTTACAATGTGACAAGGACACACGTGATATTCCTTTGCATAGACACGTCCTAGTCCGTGCAGGCTACAGTCGATGGACATTGGCATTGTTACGGGTTCGGGGCTCTTGTGAATACTGCCGACATGCTGTTCTGTGTCACAGTTTGCGGTGGCTTCTGTTGACACGCGTCACATGAGCGGTACTGCATACGTGTGCGTGAGCGGCGAATGGCCCCACCGCCCAGAACGCAGGCTTTTGCCCCATTGCTGGCCTTCTAGTCTCTGTGTTGCTGGGCGCTTGTGGCCTCGGGCTGTCACTTGACTCTCCTGCCTCAGTTTACTCTCTTTACAGAGGGTATTAATAGTCTCCATCTCAAAGGTGAGGGTGAATTAGTCCTAAGTACATGATAAATATTGGCTGTCATTATTTTAAGCCCAGCAGCATAACAATTTAAAATAAAGGAGAAATTAAAAACAGGGAAGAAAAACAAGGGTAGGGACCTAGGGTGGGCTCACAAATGAGCCCCGTACGTGGAACACCCACCCTCAAGTCCACAGACCCCAAGAAGTAGGCAGGAAGCAGAGAGCCCACGCTGTCCGCTTGCAGCCTCAGGACCCAGGGAAGCTTGCTGGCGGCAACGGGGGAGAAGGAAGCTCCAGGTGGAGTAAAGTGTGTCCTCCTGAACTATTGATTTTTTTATATACAATTTTTATTTTTATTTTTCAATTTAAATTCTGGTGTAATTAACATACAGCATACAATATAGTGATTCAACCATTGTATACATGACTCAGTGCTCATCACGCTAAGTGGACTCTTCATCACCCCCACCCGCCTCCCTCTGGTGGCCATCAATGTGTTCGTTTGTTTCTTAAATTCCACATATGGGTGAAATCGTACAGTATTTGTCTTTCTCTGACTTGTTAATTTTAGCCATTCTGACAGGTGTGAGGTAGTATCTCATTGTGGTTTTGATTTGTATTTCCCTGATGATGAGTGATGTTGAGCATCTTTTCATGTGTCTGTTGTTCACCTGGATGCCTTCGTTGGAGAAATGTCTGTTCATGTCTTCTGCCCACTTTCTAAATTGGATTATTTGGCTTTTTGGTGTTGAGCTGTATAACTTCTTCATTTATTTTGGATACTAGCCCTTTATCAGAGATGTCATTTGCAAATATCTTCTCCCACTCAGTAGGTTGTCTTTTAGTCTTGTTGATTGTGTCCTTCGCTGTGCAGAAGCTTTTTATTTTGATGTAGTCCCAAAAGTTCATTTTTGCTTTTGTTTTCCTTGCCTCTGGAGGCATATCTAGAAAAATGCTGCTATGGTGAAGTCAGAGACATTACTGCCTGTGTGCTTTCTTCTCAGATTTGCATGGTTTCAGGTCTCATATTTAGGTCCTTAATCCACTTTGAGTTTATTTTTGTGTGTGGTGTAAGAAAGTGGTCCAGTTTCATTCTTCTGCATGTGGCTGTCCAGTTTTCCCAGCACCATTTGTTGAAGAGATTGTTTTTCCCGTTGGATATGCTTGCCTCCTTTGTTGGAGATTAATCGACCACCTAATCATGGGTTTATTTCTGGGCTCTCTATTCTGTTCCATTAACATTTTTGTGTTGACTTTTGTGCCGTACCATGCAGTTTTGACGACTACCGCTTTGTAGTCTAACTTGCAATCTGGGAATATAATACCTCCAGTTTTGTTCTTCTTTTTCAGGATTGCTTTAGCCATGTGGGGTCTTTTGTGGTTCCATACAAATTTTTAGGATTATTTGTCCTAGTTCTGTGAAGAGTGTTGTTGGTATTTTGATAGGGATTGCGTTAAATAGGACTTTTATTTTTAAACCAAAACGTATGAAGTTTGAAGTAGACTGAAAAATCACTTACATTCCTAACATCAAGCAAGGCTCTTCAGAAACAGCCAGCGTTTGCTCACCCCTCTCCACGCTGCTCCCTGCCCTTGGGTGGACGGGGCAGTACCAGCTATGTGATTTCTGATGGCACTGGAGGGCAAGATCATGAGGTCCAAGATTCATAAGACCCCAAAGAAAAAAGCGAAAGGAACATCACTCACGCCATTTTTCCTGATTTTGGCTAAAGCTGCTACTGTTGATTACCGTGTCATGCCCCACAGGCTGTGTGGGGCCCTGCGGTGCTTCCTTTACTGATTTGTCTCCCTTCTGACCCCCAACCTATTTGGTGGTACCACAGCCCCCCAGGAGCCCACCAGAGGCTCCGGCTTGTGCTTTGCCTCCCTCAGCACTCCCGTGTCAGTCCTAGGCGCAGAGGTAACCATGTAGAATAGAGAGTGTCTCCCTTCTGCAGGGGCAGCTCCAGGATGCCCCCCCCCCCCCATCTCCCACCCAGGACTAGTCAAGGATAAAGAGAAAGGGAGAGAAGGAAGCTGGAAAGGAGAGGGGTTCTGAGTGGGGGCTTCAGAGGCTGGTCCCTGTCCTGACAGGTGTTAGGCTCACGCTGGGGTCTGGAAAGCACTGGGCAAATGCACTTTGGGAAAGGAATTCTGTGGAGTGTGTGTGTGTGTGTGTAGTGAGTGTCCACGAGTGCTTAGCAGGAGTGGCTGAATGGGAGCCTGTCCCCAGCACTGTGATGCTGGAGCTGGCTCCCCAGGAAGTGAGCAGAATCCCTCGACTAGCCATGGGACCCTGTGTTGCCGACGATCTCTTGGGGCCTCTGTGTCCTCTGTGAAGTCAGAGTGACAAACAACACATGCAGTGTTCGGAGGAGGGAGCGTGAGCACTTTAGCGAGCACCTGGCACATAATAGGTGCTCTGTAAATGGGAGCTAATTCTAATCAGATTGCTATTGTCAGGGACGTGGTCACACTCTCCTTCTTTCAAAGAGGGCTCACAGTGGCACTTTACCTGAGCAGTGGGCAGTGTGGGGCGGGTAGGAGAGTGGAAGTGAGCTCCAAGTGGGCCCAGCAGTGGGTCCAGCAGGGTGCATGGGTCACGCGTTGGGTGCTAAGATCCAGGGATCCTGGCCAGGTGTATGGGTCTGTGTGAAGCTCCAGGACAAAGCCGGGGCATCTTTTAACTTAAACATTTGAAAATTAAGAACATAATTACTTCTTTATTTTTTAAAAAATGTCACTGTATTAAAAGATAAAATTCTCATGAATTTCAATAGCTAGACAAAGCACGAGAATTCAGACTAGTAGAGGTACTGCCTTCCACCCCGTGGTGGTGAGCACCCACACCCCTGCAGGGCCCCCGGGGACCCCCCAGTGTTGGGAGTCTGGACTCGGGGCTGCAATCTCCCCAGCAACCACTAGAGGAACAGGCGGTTCCTTCCAGTGCCCATGAGACAGAAGTAAAACGTTTGCTCAGGAGTAGGCCATACCTGTTTATTTCTTATTGCAAATATTTTTCTTTCCTCGGTTTGACCAGTTTGGGCACCATTTCTGGCTGTCATTTTCCATTTGGAATAGCCAGAGCTCTTACAGACCTCTTTCCTGCCCACAGAAAGGGTCCCTGTCTTTTCCAGTAAGTGCCTTCTGGGGCCATTTCTGACTCTGCTTTCTGTCTACCCTCCCAAGTATGCACTCTCCACTCACACACACACTCACACACACACTCACACACACACACACACCTCTTAGATTACACCTGTCCCAACACAGAAGCTCTTCCCAACTCTACCTTTCCAATTAATTTATATACGGTGAAGGTTATCCATTGAAAGTATACAGTTCAGCAAGTTTTTGCAAAGGTAAACACGTGCATGACCACAGTAGCATGGATGACGAGTGTTTTCACCTCTTTCCAAATGTTCACTTCTGCCCCTTTTTGTCACTATAGTTAATTCTGCATTTTCTTCATTTCCGCATAAAAGGACTCATAGAGCCGTTCCGTGTCTGGCTTCTTTCATCCCGCAAAGTGTTTTTGAGATCCATTCATGTTCTGAGTGTATCTGTAATTGGTTCTATTTGTTATTGCTGAGTAGTATTCAAGCACATGGGTATGTAACTCTTCATCTGTTGAGGGACATTGGGTTGTTTCCAGTTTGGGCTACTATGGATAAAGTTGTCATGAACATTCGTGTGCTTTCTGTTGACTTGGCTTTCATTTTTCTTTGGTGAACACTTGAATTAGACCTCATCTTTAAAATAAAAGATGTGTCAATTTTTATTTATAGTCCATGATTTTTGTATCACATCTAAGACTTACACTGAGATGGTAAAGATTTTCTCCTTTGTTTTCTTTTTTTAAAAAAGATTTATTTATGTGAGAGAGAGAGAGAGAGAGACAGAACATGAGCAGAGGGAGGGGCAGAGGGAGAAGGGGAGAATCCTCAGGCAGACTCGCTGCTGAGCATGGAGCTGGCTCCATCCCAGAACCCTGAGATCATGACCTGAGCCGAAATCAAGAGTCGGAGTTTCAACCAACTGAGCCACCTGGGCACTCCTTTTTTTTTTTTTTTTTTTTTAGACACATGGTGATATTGACTTTTGTATTTAGATTTCTGATCAAATTTCAGCTCATTTTTACATGTATTGTATGTTGAGTATCAAGATTTTTTCCCCCATATGGATATTCAGTTTTTCCAGCACCGGTTTTTGAAAATGCTATCCTTTCTCGTAGAATCCCCTGTGCACCTTATTGAAAATCACTGGACCATCTATGTGAGGATCAATTTCTGAACTCACTCTTCTTTTTCATTGATCTGTTTGTCTATCTTAATGAGATACCATACTGTCTTGATTACTGCTTTATAAGAAGTCATAAGTCAGACAGTCTAAGTCCACCAACTTTTTTTTTTCCTGTTTCAAAGTCATTTGGGCTATTCTAGGTCCTTTGTGTTTCCACATACATTTTAGAATCAGATTGTTAAATTTACAAAAAAGCCTGCTGAGATTATGATTGCAGCTGCTCTGAATCTACAGACATACATCAAGTCTTTCAATCTATGAACGCGGTATAGCTATTTGCTGAGGTCCTTTTTAATTGCTCTCAGCAAGATTTTGTAGTTTTCAGGGTATTGATCTTGAATCTGTGTGGTTAAATTTGTCACCAAGTATTTCATGTTTTTTGATGGTATTTTAAAATTTCCTTTTCCAGTTGTTTGCTTGGGTGTAGAAATACATCGGTTTTATATCTTGATTCAAAGTAATCCCTCTACAGATTTCAGGAGACCTTCTTTTTATAAAAATTAGTACATGTGATAAATTCATTTATTAGTTACTACAACTAATATTAAGCTTTTTAAAAATAGAGCCTTTTTTGGTTCCTTGGAGTTGACTAACATACATTATCACGCTCTCTTCGTGGAATGGTTTTTAATTGTGAATTCCATTTCTTAATTAATATAGAGCTATTTAGTTTTCCTACCTCCTTTTAAATCCATTTTTTTTCTTTCAAAGAATTCATTCATTTCATCTAATTTATGAAATGTATCAGCATAAAGCTGTTTAGCATTGATGGTGTACTCTCTTTTTTAACACCTTTATTGAGTTATAATTCATATACAAAAAATGCACATATCTCAGTATAGTTTGGTGAGTTTGGACATATGCAAATTCCCATGATGCCGTCCCCACTGTCAAGGTCATAGACACATCCACCACCTTCCAGAGTTTCCTCGTGTCCCTTTGTTTTTTGTTTTTGTATGAGAACACTTAACATGAGATCTACCTTCCTAACACGTTTTGAAGTGCACAAAGCCACATTTTCTCTCTTCTTTCATTCTTGATACTGGTCATTTGTGTCTCTTTTTTTCTTGATTGGTCTAGCTAAAGGTTTACCAGCTTTATAGGTCTTTTCAAAGATTTTTTTTGGTTTAATTGATGTCTTTGTGTCGTTTTTAGATTTTCTTTTTCTTTCTTTTTTTTTAAGATTTTATTTATTTATTCAACAGAGAGAGAGAGACAGTGAGAGAGGGAACACAAGCAGGGGGAGTGGGAGAGGGAGAAGCAGGCTTCCTGCCGAGCAGAGAGCCCGATGTGGGACTCGATCCCAGGACCCTGGGATCATGACCTGAGCCGAAGGCAGCCAATTAATGAATGAGCCACCCAGGCGCCCCAGATTTTCTTTTTTCTTAATTTCTGTTCTTACTGTTATTACTTCCTTCAATTTACTTACTTTGCTGTTTTTTTTTATTGTGGTAAAATATATATAACAGAAAATTTACCATTTCAACCTTTTTTAAGTACATAGCTTTAAGTACATTTACACTGTTGTGCAACCATCACCACCACTTGTCTTCCCCAGTTGAAACTCTACACCCACCAAACACTAATTTCCCACCCCCGTTCCTCCCTACCCCCAGCCTGTGGCATCCACCATCTATTTTCTGTCTCTGAATTTGACAACTCTAGGAACCTCATAAGTGGAACCTACAGTATTGATCTTTTGGCGTCTGGCTTATTTCACTCAGCATAATGTCCCCAAGTCATCCATGTCATACCAGGTGTCAGGAATTCCTTCCTTGTTAAAGTTGAATAATATTCCATTGTATGGATGCACCACATTTCATGTATCCATCCATCCATCCATGGACACTTGGGCTGCTTTTACTTTGGGGTTATTATAAATAATGCTGCTAATGAACATGGGTATACAAGCATCCCTTTGGGACCCTGCTTTCACTTCTTTTGAGTATATACCCAGAAGTGGAATTTCTGGATCATATGGTAATTCTACGTTTAATATTTTGAGGGACAACAATACTATTTTCCACAGTGGCTGCACCAGTTTGCATTCCCATCAACAATGCACAAGGGTTCCATTTTCTTCACATCCTTACCAACACTTACTTTTTGTTTGTTTGTTTTGATAATAGCCACCCTAATGGATGTGAAGTGATGTCTCATTGTGGTGGATTTAATTTAATTTTAATTTTAATTTTAATTTTTATAGCTTCTTAAAGGGAAAGCAATAGGATAGTATTCTTTACCATTATACTCTGCCACCCAATTTTATCCAGGTCCAATTTCACCAAAGATTGGGAAAAGCAATCTTTACATTAAAACCAATGATTGTATCATCTAAGTGTATTTTAGGGGAATATCAGGCACCTCAAAAAAAAAATGGTGCTTAAGTCAATGACTTTAGGCTACTTCCTCCAATCTTGTACGAGGGCTACCCAGTAATATGGCTCATCAGAGCCAAGGGTTAAATTTTCAGGAATTTAGTAAGCTGCTTGTGATTACACAACCATTATTAAAAATTAAAAATTAAAAATTTCAAACTTAAATGATATATAAAACAAAGCAAATAATTACTCAAAAGCCATCCCTCCCAAACGTTTTAATTACATTTCGCTGTTATCTATGTTCTTGGGGTCATTTATGTCTAGTGCGTCTGTGGGACAGAAATACTATCTGCGGTTGGCATCTCTTCCCAAACAGCTGTCAGCAGCTTGTAATCATTTCTGATGGGAGTATCTACGCCACAGAAGGCAGTCCTTGTTAGATTGTTTTGTTGGTTATCTAGACTTCATAAAGTGATAGAGACATGTTAACAATGCAAATTAACCTTAAATATGTCATGTCTGTGGCTGTTACATTGTGAATAGCACAGAAACACCAAGGAAATATTCTTTCAGTATTTGAAAACTATTATCTAATTCAGCAAGGAAGTTACTCACATCATTGTCAAATGAGCGAAGTTTTGACATATGTCTTTGTAATATTACTTTTGTCTTACTAGCTAACATAAATGAAAATATCAACCAGCATTCAGGTCGGAACTATAATTGTTTGTCAATGATGTGAGCTGAATTCTTTGCTGAATCAGATATCAATCAAGTGTTCATTCACAGCCTGCTAATGTGATTCTATTGTTGGCAATAGAATTTTAAAAGCTGAAGACGGATTTTGCAAGAAATACAATGTACACGGAAGTTATCCTTGTGCGGAATTTACAATAGAGCATTGTAACTTATGACTTGCAGGTTGTTGCTACATATCCTTTATGTCGGCAAACTTTATAATAAACATAAATATATATGCACATATCTGCGTGCCTGTTCTTTTCTGGAAAGCCAATCATTAGGCATTTACTGGCATGTTACTGCTCCTGAGCACTCCAGAGCTCACGAGCAGCCAGCCCGTCCCCTTCCGGTGGCCCTTGGAGGTGCAGAGACAGCTACGAGACCCGTGGGATCTACAGAGTAGAACTGAGCAGCTACCTCTGTTTCTCCAACCTGAGCAAATTCCCGAAGGACACTTAATCCCCAGGGTGGTCAGAACCGCAAACTCCAGTTGGAGAACACTGATGTATGAATCGGAAGCGTAAGTTACAAGAATGTTTCGGTTGTGCCTTCACCCTCTAATCCAGAGGTTTTTGTTAAGTTCTTTTTAAAAGTTTCCCACGGCAAAGAAAGTGATAATTCAATTTCTGGTGGCACATTCCCTCCAGAAAAGTCTCCACGGGGGTCCATGCCGGCGTGGGGAACACTGAATCCCAGGCTCACGGCACCTGCAGGGGTGATGCTCAGGAGGAAGGGACGGGGCAGCTCTTTGGAGCCCACGCTGTTCTCAGCCTTGTTAATGTCACTGCCGTTCCAAGCGCCCAGCGTGAGACCTGCTTTAACGCCACGTGCCCAGCACCCCCCTGAGTCCCTGGAGAGACAGTGACTGCCTTTCCAAACAAGCCTCAGCTAACCGAAGGCCCCTGGGATCTAGAGTGACCAGCTGGTCCCCTGTGCCCCAGACCATCCTGATGTTAGCATTGAAGCTGCCAAGTCCCAGCACGGGATGTCCTCTGGCTGCTCGAACGAAGTACAAACCTAGTGACTGAAGACAACCCAAATGTGTTCTCTTAGAGTTCTAGAGGTCACATGTCCTCCAGTCAGTCTCCCTGGGCTACGACCAAGGTGTCAGTAGGGCTGTGTTCCTTCTGGAAGCTCTAGGGGAAACATCATTTCCTTGTCTTTTCCAGCTCCTGGAACCTGCCTTCATCCACGGCTCCTGGCCCTTCTTCCACCTTCAAAGCCCGTGGCATTTCCAGTCTCTGACTCAGAGCCCCCTGCTTCCCTCTCACAGGAACGTCTGTGATTCCACTGGGCCAAGCTGAATAACCTAGGATAACCTCCCCATCTCAAGACCATTAACCTAATCCCATTTGCAAACTCCTATTGCTATATAAGGCAACATTTGCAAATTCAAGGGATTAAGATGTATATACCTTGGGAAGCCCTTATTCATCCAACTGCCCCCAGAAAACCCCCCAGTCTTGGGGACACCATTATGGCTGGTCTTCTGTTAGGAGCCCATCTCCCTCCCTTGCCCTTGGCCAGCATCATTATTCCATTGCAGACGTCTTTCCCCCATGGGCCTGGACCCAGGGGCAGTCTATTTACCACCCAAACCTGGGTGATGCCCCTGTTCTTCCACCCTGGATATGGCCAGAATGATTCATCTCAACCTAGCAGTGTGACCTTCTGAAAATTAATTAACCTTTTAGGGCCATAATGGCTTCTATCAAATGAGAGTCATAAACCTTCCTCTTTCCGTTGGTGTGGGATGGAACGGGAGAGGGTGTATGGAGTCCGTCACAAGGGATCTGAAGGGCCCTCAATGGCTGGAGCTAGCATTTTAATCAAATCCCCATTGTTAGGGGTTTATTCACACACTCCTTTCATTTCAAAGAGGGCCCCTTGGGCTCACAATGGCTCATAAATTAGAGCAGCAGGACCAAGCCTGTGGTTTGGAGCAGGGAGAAGAAGGGCTGCCGGGGGAATGCACACAGGGCCAGGATGCTACGTGGGCCCCGCGTGGGGCTGGTGCCCAGGCTGTGCCTGGGGGCATGGGCCACATGCTGGGCTCAGGCCTGTGCCCTCCTGGGCCCCTAACTCCCAGAGGTCCCTGTCAATGTGCTGGGGGGTGGTGTAAAGCTGCAGGACATCTTTTCATTAAGAATCTGGATGTGAAAAGTCTATATTGAAAGATGCCACCTTGGGGACATTATGCAAAACGAAACCAGGCAGACACAAATACCAGATGATTCCACCTGCAGGAGATCCCTAGAGTCGTCACATTCACAGAGATACAAAGTGGATGGTGGTTGTCAAGGACTGGTGTCCTTAGAAGAAGAGGAAAAACACACAGGCACACGGGGAGAAGGCCCTGATGACAGAGCCTGGGGTGGGGCAGCTGGGAGCCAAGGAATGCCAGAGAGCAGCAGCCACCACCAGACGCTGGGGTGGGGGGGAGCCAGGGCAGATCTTGCCTATTGGGGCATTAAAGCCCTTCCTCCTCTTTTTCGTGATTCCAACACAAGGCCAGGACTGAGAAGCGCTGCCTGGAGGAGATCCCAGGATGTCCGTGTGAGAGAGGAAAGCGCCATCTTATGACTCTTCCTTGTTCTTGTCATTGTTATGTTTATGGTTCTCTTCCTCCTCTCTGCTCCCACCAGCTTGGGCGCCAGTTGGGACGACAACCACCCAGTCTGCCCGGGACTGGACTCTCCTTGCTCAAATCAGGAAAGTTCTAAGCACGTGGGCATGAGCTGGGCCCCCTAGGGCCTTCCTGTGTTCCTGCCCCTGCAGTCTCTCCATCATGCTGTAAATGGGGTGACCAGCTGTCCTGGTCTGCACAGGACCCCCCCTAGTTTTGGTCTGAAAGCCCAGAGAGTGGGTCACCCTAGCTTCAAGGCATGTAATCACGTGATTTTGTACACGAGGGAGGGCTGCCCTCTGGACCCGGGTTCCTCAGCCCCGGCTGCACCTGCCAGTCATCAGGAAGAGTCTGGAAACCCTGGTGCTCTGGTCACACACCCAGAGACTCTGACTTCATTGCTCTTGGGAGGGGCCTGGGCTGCTTGTGCAGACTTTTTGATTCTTCTTGTGTTGGCTTTAATAACATGGCTTTTAAAATAGATTGCCCATTATGAAAATTTTCAAACTTCTTGGCACAAGTGTTTTCATCATATTCTCTCACCTGCTCGGCGTCTGCGACAAAAGTGTTCTCTTTTCGTCCCTGACATTGGCCGTTGATGTGCTCGGGCTCTTTACCCTCTTGCTGTGCCCCTTGTTTTGGTTTCATGCGCATAAAGGGCTCAGTGGGTTTTTTTCCTCTACTTTTCATTGCTAGTAGTTATAGTTACATGTTTGAGGGTAGATTGCATAAGCTTTTTTTTTTTTTTTTTAAGATTTTATTTATTTATTTGAGGGAGAGAGAATGAGAGACAGAGAGCATGAGAAGGAGGAAGGTCAGAGGGAGAAGCAGACTCCCTGCTGAGCCGGGAGCCTGATGTGGGACTCGATCCCGGGACTCCAGGATCATGACCTGAGCCGAAGGCAGTCGCTTAACCAACTGAGCCACCCAGGCGCCCGATTGCATAAGCTTTGGGGGGCACGCTGACCACTGCTGTGGAATGTGGGCCACGATTTCTCCCCGAGACTTTCATCTTGAGGAGCGATGAACAGGATCACCCAGTGCCGTGCCAGGCAGACCTTTGGTAAAGATAAGCCACTGCTGTTTGAAGCTGGAGTAAGATGGGTCCCAGAGAAATAGAAAACATAGCAACAAAACAAAAACTAGGCGCAGGTGGTAGAGAAAGTTAAAAATGAGACAAAGGGGGAAAAAGTGGAGAGTACCATTGACTGAAAGCAGGAATGAGAAATACATACTTGTCAGGAGGGACTGCTGATTTATTTCTAAGCTCATTCTCATCAGACTGGAGTGGGTCCTGCAGGGAGCCCTGGGCCACATGCCAAGGACTGCAAAAGCCATGGGATGACCTGGTGCATCTTCTGATGATCCAGGAATCACTAACAGTTGTACCCAGAGCCTACTCTGTCCAGGCAGGAGTCTACGTATGGCGTATGGATTATGTATTTTTAAATCCAACAGTCCTGTGGCTAGGTAGAGATACCATCTGATGTTGGCGATGTAGGGAGACTGAGGCACAATGAGGTTCCTTCCTCAGGGTGTTAAAAGTAGAACAAATGAAAAGCAGAGACAGGATTCCAACCCCTGATGCACATCTCCCAGACCAGTGCTTTTAATGCCCATAGACTCTGCTGCCTTGGTTTCCAGGAGGACTTTATTTTATATGAAATCCCATAAAAAGCAGATTTTCCATTTATTTTTTTAAAAAATATTTTATTTATTTATTAGAGAGAGCATGAGAGGGGGGAGGGTCAGAGGGAGAAGCAGACTCCCCGCTGAGCAGGGAGCCCGATGCAGGACTTGATCCCAGGACTCCAGGATCATGACCTGAGCCGAAGGCAGTCGCTTAACCAACTGAGCCACCCAGGCACCCCCAGATTTTCCATTTAAATGAACGCAGTTGTGTTGGGCATGGAATACCAACTTTGGATGTGGTTTGGAGAAATAACAAAAATGTGTGACTTTGTATGGCCCTGGGTCAGGTCCTGTCCAGACCTCCTAGAGGGTACTTGGAGCTTTGCACACATTTAGCAGCTCCTGTTTTGATCAAACCATCATTCTGATGCATTTGATTGTGTCCTCTCTCCATTCTGAGAGAGGTCCAGAAGTCCCAACCTGATGTAAATGCGAAAGGTAGGGTGAACAAGAAAGCAGGCGATGGACGCAAGGCAGGGGAGGACCAGGTGGCCCTCCCGGCCCTGTCCAGACCCGTGGAGGGAGGCGGCCATGGGCTGGGCTCTGAGCCTGTGCCTTTCAGACGAGGTCGCTCTCACCCTTTGGTCGCTTGGCCTCGGATGGGGCGCCATGAAGCCCATCTTCTAGGTACATCTTCAAACTTGAAACTTTCAAGATTTAAAAAGCACCATTATTTTATACCCAAAGAAACATGCCCGTATTAGGGAGTAAACATGACATTTCCATTAATTTTAAAGCTCAAGGGAAAAATGAAGAAAATTGAATGCTTTTGTGCCCTCACCCCGTAACTTGGCAGGGGTGGTGGTGAGTTCTATTTGTTCAGCTCAGGGGGACTTTGATGAGAAAATCAGTGATGCTTCAATGCAATCTCTGCAGCAGGCTTTCCGCGTCACCACCACGGCTCCCGGGGCTCCCGGGGGCAGGGCACAGCCATGGTGCAGCGTGTGACTGTTCTCCATGGTTTCGGTTACTGGAATTGTGGCTGTTACCCTCCTCCTTGTTTTCAAGTCAGTTTGGGGCCAGCGCTTCCTACTTCCCTCCCTTTGACGCCTTGTGATTTGGGGTTTCCTGGAAGGGCCGCCTTCCTACCAGTCATGCAACCTGGCTGTGGGTCACCCTCCCGGGGGATGGCACTGAGCCCACGCTCATGCTGAGTTGTAGCCCAGAGAGCCCGACTGATGTGGACAGAGGGGGCCCCGAGCACGGACCGGTCCACAAGTTTGGGTCGTTCTGACACCCCGCAGTGCACAGGAGCTGCTGGGGCCCCCCGCCCCCCACCGGGAGCAGACAGCCAGCATCACCCACCCACCCCCGCCAGGAAGGAAGCACCCTGCCGGCCACACAGTGCCCCTGGCAGCCAGCCGTCCCCGGGCCACGTGCACTGAGATGGACCCGTTCACCATGCCCCACCTCTTGCCAGAGGAGCCAGTTACCCATCCAGATGTGGTTGTCCACGGTCGGGAGCCCCGGGGGACAAGTTCTGAGGTTCAGGGGCAGGGCCCTGGATGTGCTCCCTCGCTGCTTCCTGCCTTCCCTCTCACATACATCCCTTTCTCTGGCCCACCTCCAGCCACACGCCGACCCCCTCCTCACTGGGGACCCAGCTCTGAACTTTGCTCCAGGGTCTCTCATGACGACTTCTTTGCCTCCTCTTCAGACCCCCACGTTCACCTGTGGGCACCTCCTCTGCCTGGGCCCTGGGTTCAGGGTGGGGATATTTCCGCCAACGGGCCATGAAATCTGTCGGTTCCTGGTGGCCACAGCATGGCCCGACTTGTGACCTCACCTGTCACTCCTGCCTTAGAGGCTGGGAGCTCTGTCTGTGTGTCCGACATGCGTCTCCCTTCACGGGGACATGTGGCTGCATTAGGGCCCACGTGGATGGTCCAGGATAATCGCCCATCTCAAGATCCTGAACTTCACCACATCCATACAGATGTTTTTTCCATGTAAGGCCACCTTCATAGGTCCCTGGGATGAGGACATGGGCATATCTGGAGGAGACATTAGTTAGCCAACCACACATATATTAATGGATTTACTTATTTTTTTTTTAAGATTTTTATTTATTTATTTGAGAGAGACAGAGAGAATGAGAGAGAGAGAGAGCATGAGAGGGGGGAGGGTCAGAGGGAGAAGCCGACTTCCCGCAGAGCAGGGAGCCCAATGCGGGACCCGATCCTGGGACTCCAGGATCATGACCTGAGCTGAAGGCAGACGCTTAACCAACTGAGCCACCCAGGCGCCCCTATTAACAGATTTAACACACCATGAGATTAACTGTTAATAGCCCCATTTTTCAGATGGGACAATGGAGGCATATAAAGGTCAGGTAGCCTGCTCAGAGATGGAGCTGGGACTGGGAGCCAGACCTTGGGCCCCAGAACCCGTCTTTTGGCCCCTGCCCCAAGGGAAGCTCATGGAGTAGCACTTGTATTCCTCAAACCTGTGAAACTTCACTTCCGAATGAAAATAATCCTTAAAACCCTCAGGACAGTTCTGAAGATCCCAGTGTTAAAAACCTCCACTTAAGAATATAACATTAAATTTGTGAAAATGTCTTTCCATTGGGATTTTTCAGGGTAATTTTTTATACTTGCAAAAATAATTTAAAACATATCACTGATAGGAAGTCTTTTTATTTTTTTTATTTTTATTTTTTTAAAGATTTTATTTATTCATTTGAGACAGAGAGAATGAGAGAGAGAGAGCACATGAGAGGGGGGAGGGTCAGAGGGAGAAGCAGGCTCCCCGCCGAGCAGGGAGCCCGATGCGGGACTCGATCCAGGGACTCCAGGATCATGACCTGAGCCGAAGGCAGTCGCCTAATCAACTGAGCCACCCAGGCGCCCAGGAAGTCTTTTTAATATGTGATGTGTGGGGAGTTTCCCTCCAGGATACTTGGCGTGCCGCTGTGGGTCTGGAGCTCGATTTGTCTGCTAGGGGACAAAGTGCCAGCAAGTGGGTGGTTTAGGACCATGGAAACGTCCCGTCCACAGCCTGGAGTCCAGAAGTCCGAGGTCAAGGTGTTGGCAGGGCCTCAGGGGGAACCCGTCCCAGGCCTCCCTCCCGGCATCTGGCAGGCTGGGGCATGGACGGCCGCCCTCCCTTGCACGGTGTTCTCTCTGTATCTTCACATCCTGCTCTCTTGTCTCCTGTCCAATGTCCCCCCTTTTGAAGGACATGAATCTTACTAAATTAGGGGCCCACCATACTCGAGTATGACCTCATCTTAACTAATTACATCTGCAGTGATCCTATTTCCAAACAAGGTCGCCATCTGAGGCACTGGGGGTTTTCAGGATTTCAACGTATGAATTTGGGGAGGGGAGGAGCAGAATTCAACTTGCCACAGAGAACTACTAAATCAACAGTTCTTGAGACAGGTTTTACTTATGTTCCTAAAATAAAAGGAAACATGTTGTCGGAGAAATGCAACTACTCCATGCATGTGATTCTTAATATCATCATTGCTTGTTGTTCGATCCATGCGACCGTCCTGGTCATTCTGGTGCCTGGTCGCAGCCCCTGTGGGGCTCAGGTCAGGGCTGTGGGTCACCATTTAGAATGGGCCACCTAAGCCTGTGTCCCTGTCCTCCAGCCAAAGACCCCAGGATCATGGCTGTCATTGACCAGCTGGGTTTATTTCTCCTTGCAGTGGGGGGGGGGGGGCTCAGTACAAGGTTGATACCCAGCCCTGTCACTCAGTTCCTGGCCTAGGAAGGGATGGGGGGTTGGCACACGAGATGGGAATAATCACCCTTTAAACCTCTGCCCCAAACATGACAGGACCCAGGCTCACAACCAGGCAGGATGAATGATGGCGGGGGCAGCTGTGTGACCACTTGTAAATTAGTTAAACATCCTGGCCACCGTGTCCTCTGTCAAATACTAAACAGTGTCCCCTTTGCAGGACTGAGTGGGAGGGAGTGGGGGGACAGCCTCACACGGGCTCTGGCCACAAACAGCCACCTCGTCCGCGGGAGCTCCGACTTAATCAAATCTCCATTGTTGCCCGTTTATTCATACGCCCTCTTGTCTGCGGGGGTCTCAGAGTGACGCACAGCAGAGCAAGACGGAAATGCGGGGTAAGCCAGGGCAGGAGATGGACCAGGTGAGGTGTAGCCCACCCACTGCCTCCTGGCCTGGCCTGGAGGCTGCCTGTTGGGCAGGGGGCCCCGGCCTCTCAGATGCCGAAGGTGCCTTGTCCCTGTGCTGGAACCAGGTGACGTCAGGGATGCACCCGAGGCTCCTTATACCTTCCAATTAGAAAACGAAAAACAGGATCGATTCACTCAACACAAATGTATCTAGGTTTTGGAAGTGAATGAGTGACGTTTCCGTGGAGTTTGAAAGATGGAGCAGAATGATTCAGGACCATTTAGGAAATGACCCAAAGCCCTCGATCCAGATGCCCACCCCGTGCAGGGCACCTCGAGCGGTTTCCGTAGGGTCCCTCCACGGTGGACCGAGGAGCTGGGACAGTGGGCAGCTCTCCCTGGCGCATCCCTGGGAGGGCGGGGGGATGCCGTTGCTCCCCGCCCCAGCGATTGTCAGCAGGACCAAACCTGCTGCCCAGCAGCAACACCATCTCTCTTTCGTTCCTCCCTTGTGCAGTCCCTCCCAGTCTGTTTTCACTGTTAATAGCATGTTACCCTCCGCTTCCATTCCACGGTTTGGGTCCACGTCCCCCAAGGCTGGTCTCTATAGTTAGCCGGCAGCCTTTAAAAACACCCGGTGGTGAGGAGACCTGTTTCTGCGTGAGCTGTCGAAAGCCGCAAGGGATCGCCGCTCTCACCGGGAACGGATAACCTCTAACATCACACACATTTCAGAGACCGTGGAAGCGACCCCTCGTCCAGCGAGTGGACACGCAGGCCCTGAGTTGCGAGCAGCCACATGCACTCAGCAGTTAGTGGGAGCCAACCCCAGGAACCCCCGTGATCCCCGATGTCTGCTCTCATCCCCCACGTCTGGGCTCCGGCTCCTGCAGTCAGAAAGCTTCCTGAGGTCAGACCGCTTTGCTGGACACTCTCAGGAAAGTGTTTCTTTCTTTGCTTTCTCTGAATTTGTGGGACTGGTTGTGTGTCCTCCCAGCTGGGCTGTGAGCCCCGGGACGGCAGGACTGTGTCTGCCTCACTCACTGCTGCGCCCCCAGCCCCTTCCCCGCCTGTCCGGAACTCTTGCCACCCCCCCAGAGAGCATGGGTGGATGGACCCACAGACCGACAGGCCCAGGACTGCTGCTCAGGATCTGGGTAGAGTGGGGTAGATTGCATGACTTTCTGAGCCTTTGACATGGGGACAGTACCGCCAGCCCCATCTGCACTTGGAGGCATGTGGCAGGAGCCCAGACGCTGGGCATTGAGCCTGGCACATGGGGAGCAGACCCTCAGCGCAGGGAATCCATTGTAATTGCATCCCACCTCCTTCTGAATGTGCATAGCGAGGGCCTCTGTGGGGACCTAAAATAAAGCAAGAGCTTCAACATGGGAAGAGGTGAGAAGGCTGAGTGAACTCCCATTCCATATTAAAGTGGAGAGAAAGTGCACCCAGCTCTGCGGGCCTTGCCCCCCTCCCTCCATCCACAGTGCACCCCCACCCAGGGTCCTCGCGCTCCTGGGGCGCCCCGACGTCCTGGGATGGGAGGGGACCCGCCTCCTGGAGGATTACAGTAACAGCAGATGCTTCTGGGGTCTTCCCGCTGGGCTGGGTACTCCCCTGTGTCCCTCTGTCGGAGTTTTCCATCAAATCTGTGAAACAGCCCTTCACGTCGGTCCTGCTTATGACAGCGGTTTTACAGACGGGGAGACGGTGGTGCCCTAAGGTGGTGGAAGGGGCCCCCGGTCACCACACATGCAGAGACGCTTAGACGCTAGACATTGCCAGGCCACCCTGCTCTTTCCTGAGATCTCTAGAAAACTGGTACTTTCACTGTTAAACGCAGTCGTATTGTTTGGGAGAACAGACACTGTGAAGCATGTGTAAAAAAAACTGTGACGTTTCTCTTAAGAGAAAGCAAGACGCCTGGGATGGCCCAGCCCCCGGGAGGCCCCTCCAGCCTGTGGGGCTGCAGGAGGACCTGGGGAGCCACGTTAGAGGCTCCAAGTAATCCTGAGGTTAAACCTGGGTCCCGGCAGGAGGTGACAGCAAGAACTGTGAGCTCACATCCAAGCAAACCACCCTTATGAGGCATTTTCCGGGCTGTCTCTTCCTTCAGAAGGCTTCAGAGGCCCTCCACAGTGCACACATGAGAACAGCAGACAGGGGTTTGGGTGCAGTGGTGGGGGGCGGGGCGGGGGAGGAGCAAGGGTGGGAAGGAAGGAGCCAGGGTGAGGCCTGGGCGAGCGCGTGCCCATAGCGGGGACACATGCATGCTTAGCACTCGGCCTCGGGGTGCTTGTGCACTCCCCTCACCTAGCCCAGGTAAGATCCAGAGATATCCCTGACACATCTTCCACCTCTAAGCTCTTAGAATAAAACTTTGAAACCCTGCAACATTATATGTCATCTACCACTTTTTGGGTTAATGAGAGCAGGCCTCTAACAGAGAGAAAACGGGAAAATCCCTTAGACTAGAAAAAAAACAAAAGCAGTTCTAAGAAGCTAGATGTTTGCACCCCACCCTGGATGCTGAGGGTCCTTGTGGGTTTGCTGTGCCCACCTCAGCAAGCCCTGGGTGGGGAGTGGAGCGTGCTCCCAGAGGACTCAGTGCCCAGAAGAGACAAGAAAACCAACTGGTCCGAGCTCAGCTCATCCTGATCAATTTGCATGAATTCTGTTCTCTCTGTCATCGGCCACCCCTGTTCTCCTTCTGTTACCCCTGCTACACCAGCTGGGGTGCTGTCTCGTGCCCTAGCGACCACCCCACCATGCCCTGCGGTGTCCCAGCCCCTTGGGAACCACAGAGCCGCCCTGGTTGGGTATTAGTTACACGGCCCGCCTTTGGATATATTGGCACTCATTCATTCTACTTAATTGTTCCAGCGTTAACGGGACAACTACATTTTTAAAACAACCAACCCTGTTCACGTTACTTATTTACTTATTTTTAAAGTAGGCTCTGCACCCAGTATGGGGCTTGGACGCCTGGCCCCAAGAGCAAGATTCCCAGGCTCTACCGACTGAGCCAGCCAGGGGCCCCCCAACCCTGTTCACTTCAATTGACGGCCTTGCTTAAGAGCTGCCGTCTCGGGCCAGTGCATGCCCAGAAGCACCACCCTCCCCCTGTGGTCAGACGGGGATCTCTTGCAGCCCCGTGGCCGGCAGCGCCCTTGGTGTTATGCTGGCAGAATCCCCTCCCTTGAGTGTGGGGCATCTGTGACTTGATTCTGGCAACAGAATATGGCGATAATGGGTGTCGTTGCCTCGGTAGGTGACGTTGTACAGCGGGCTGGAGAGAGACTCTCTGCTGGCCCTGAAGAGGTGAGCAGCCCCGTCCAGCATGCCTCACATGGCAGGCCACACGGCCGAGCTCTGTGGGCCCCTCTGGGGCCCGAGGACCCCCTCCAGCCGGCCACCGGGGAGAAGCCCGGGCCCTCCGTCAAGAGGCCACTGCCAACAGCCACATCAAGGGAGCCTGGAAGTGGCTCCCCCTTGGTCGAGCCTCCAGTTGAGAACCCAGCTCTGGCTCGCCCTGACCACAGGCCGTGAGACCCTGAGCAGGAACCCTGCTAAGTCGTGCCCAGACTGCCTGCCCACGGGATCCGTGAGATGATGAGTGCTTCTCTAAGCTACTAAGCCCGTAGTCACTCCCTTTCAGCACAGCAGAGCCATTATCCCCACGGATGACCCCGTCCACATCCGTGTGGGCTTCCCATAGCTGCCGTCACAGTTTGCCTCACCCTTGGCTTAACCTTACGGGTCTCAAGGTCAGACACCTGAACCGCGTCCCACTGGGCTGAAGTCAAGGTGTGGGCAGGGCTGGTTCCCTCTGGAGGCTGGGGGAGAAGCATTTCCTGGCCTTTCCAGCCTCCGCAGGTGCCCGCACTCCTTGGCCTACGGTCCATCCTCCGTCTTGGAGGCTGGCGATCTTCCTAGGGCGGTCTGCCATGGCTCGGCACCCCGATACCGACTCTTCTCTCTCCCTCTTCCACTTTCCCGGAGCCTCGTGGTAGCCCTGGGCCACCTGATCCTGCGGGACAGTCTCCCTCCTTTAGGGCTCATTCCCTTTGCCGTGTGACCTCAAGCCCTTCTGCGCACCAGGGTGTTGGCCTCCTTGGGAGGTAGGGGTGTTATTCTGCCCGTCAGCGGCCACACGCTCTGGTGGCCCCAGTGGTTTTGCTGTGTGGTTGTTCATTCCAATCAAGACCCAGATTAGGTGCTTTCATTCCAATTGGTTATATGTCTCTTCAGTCTCTTAATCCACAATCCATGGCCTCCTGCTGTCTGTTCGCAGAGTCCGGTCATTTGTCTGGAAAGTGTCCCACAACCTGGATTTTGCTGGTTGCATCCCCATGTGGTCTTCCAGCATGCCCCTCTGTCCTCCGTCTCTCTTTACTTCCTGTGAATTGATAGCTACAGCTGGAGGCTTGATGAGTTTTGGCGGAACCAGGGGACAAGAGTATTTCATAGGAGAACTTGATTCTATCCATCGGGGGCCCATGATGTCTGTCCCTCATTTTATGATGTTTGGAGCTGTTTATGGCTATTGCCCAAATCTGGTATTCCATCAGGGGCTGTAACGTATTCTAAATCCATCATTTCTTCATTTATGACTTGTTGCTGAAGTACTTTATAAAGATAGGTTTCCCTTGCCAACCGTTCGGTCACCCTGTGTGCAGTCTGCATTGGAAAGGCAGAAAAAGGGTTGATCTTGTTTCTCTTCTTTTAAACCAGTTTTCAAAATAAGGAGTTGGTTTCCTAGCATCCTTAACACATGACCGATTTGGTCTTTTCGCATCATCATGATTTTGTAGATTTAAACGTTGTATATTTTAATTCATGGCAGTCATTATCCATATGGATGCTTCTGTTAGTCCATTTTTGGGTAGAGCTCATTCAAGCTGGTACCTAAGTCTTTCTTAAATGAGCTTAGCAGCCTTTGATAATGTAATTATTCTAGGATCATCTGTGACATGTCCTGCCCCAGACCTGGAATTCGTTATTTCTCCGAGGAATTTTGGCTCGTTTTCAAGGTTGGGGAAGTAGAGACCACCATATTTGGGCTGGGGGCGCCCAGGACTTCTGTCAGGACAGAACTAGGAAATATGCATATCTTAAAGATAAAATGCATTCCGAATCACACTGATATTTTCAAATCAGTTTCAGACTTGTAGGAATTTTACTGACCTTATTGATCCTACATCTGTACCTTCTTTCTCCCAGCCTAAGAATTCCTGCCCCCAGCGTCAGACTAACCACTCGATTGGTTTCTCCTACGACATACACCAAACACCCTCAGAATGAAAACACAACACTGCCGGCAAAATTCGGGTTACCAAAATCAGTTTAAGATTTTTTTCCAATAATTTTTTTTTCCTTTTGATATAATATCCTAAGGGTCTATATGGTCAAATACCTGCTTTAGAGCCAGCAAAGAGAGTTCCGTTGTGCTGCTATTCTACCAACTTGATATACAGAGAGGCTTAGTTGCTTCATTTTCACTGTGGGTAGTAGGGATTAGTTTTCAAAAATAATCATCCCTATATATTTATAAAATTTTAGTGTATAATTATATGATTTTACTGCTACTTACTAATTGTTAATTTTATATAGGTATAATTAATTTTGTATAATTATATAAAAATATTTGCCTGGCTTCAGAACTCTATCTATAAACAGGATACATCATGACAAGTCTAGTCTCCTCCACGCTGGTCCCTTCTCTTTCTCGAAGCCAAGTAGACTCATATTTTTAACATTTTCCTTCCTATTTAGTATATACAAGCACACACACACATGCACATTTGTGCCCCCCTTTCTTGGGTAAATAGTAGCATACTGCACGCTCTTTTCTGCACTTGTATTTTCGATGAATAATCCGTTCCAGAAGCACTCCAGAGCAGTGTGTGAAAATACGGCTCCTTCCTTTATTGGCAGAATGCTGCTCCATTGTCCCACACTATATCCAACCAGTCCCCTCTTGGTGGACATTTTAATTACTTCCAGATGTTTAACTTTGCAAAAAAAGCTGCCTGGATTGACCTTATGCATATGCCTCTTTGTGTGTTATGCCCATGAATCCTTACCATAAATTCCTGGAGGTTGGATTGCTGGATTCAAGGGGAAATGTACATACCGCTTTTCTAAGCAAAGAAATGCCACATTCCCCTTCACAGCAGTCGTACTATTTTTCCTTCCGATCAGCAGCTGATGGGAATGCCTCTTCACAGTCTCGCCAACAGAGAAGGAGCCACACTTTTGGTTCTTAGGCAAATTGACCAAAGAGGAACGCCATTCCAATGAATTGTAATCAGCATTTCTTTTGTTATAAGCAAAGTTAAACCTGTATTTGTTTATTTTTTTAGGGCCATTTGCTTTTGCGTTTGTTGCACTTTTCCTAACTCCCTTGTGTTGCACAACTGACCCCTGTCCCCCTGTACAGACCCCCCCCACTCCAGAGCAGACCCTGCCATGCAGTGGTTGGAATGACTCACATGCTGGATTCGGTTGATGGCTCCTTTGTGTGGTACTTGCAACGTTTCCTCCGTACTTTGTAGTTCATACAAATAGACATCTAATGTGGAAATATCACTGAATTCAGTATATAAGGGAAAAAGCTTCCACAGGCGGGCATTGCGTTGTGTGGGGTATGATTCCTTGTCTCACTTCCATGATGGTGAACTTGAACAACAGTTGGCTCACACATTGTTAGCTGGTTGAGCCAGTGTGATGGTACCCACTGACATTGCACTTCATGGTTTTGGTGCCCATGGATAGCAATTGCCTAGATCCACTATTATTAGGGGATCAAAAGGGTAATTTTTAAAAATCTGTCATTCCCCCTGAATTTATTAGCTGGCATTTTGGCCAAAAGCAGGCTTTCTCTTGGCACCTAGTTGGTTACTCTGGACTCACGTCCGTATGAGATAGTTAAAGATTTCATTTATTTAATGGAGAGAGAGAGAGAGAGCACAAGTAGGCAGAGCAGTAGGCAGAGGGAGAGGGAGATGCAGGCTCCCCGCTGAGCACGGAGACCGATGTGGGGCTCGATCCCAGGACCCTGGGATCATGATCTGAGCCGAAGGCAGACGCTTAACTGACTGAGCCACCCAGGCACCACTTTATGGGATAGTCAAGGTAAATATTTTACCTTGTTATTTACTAATTTTTCAGGATAATAAGATGGAGTTGGTATTTAGGGAGTAAAATCTCATTTTTAAATACTACTGGGTCATATTCTTCTAAATATTTTTTATTAAACAAAGAAAGAAATTATTTCAAAGAAAATTTATAAATTTGTGCTGATATTTCCAATTCAACATTAAGATTCCAGAGAGTTACTTAACTTCTTTGATTTTAAAATGTCTTCTTTGATTTTAAAATGTCCTCTTAGGCTAAAAATCTTGGCTCCTAACCACTTTAACAGAATCATTTGCTTTATCCTATAATATACCTATAATAGTCTCAAAATTTCTTTGAGACATTTTTGTCCTTAGAACATTCTATTAGGAATATATATCCAAAAGTGTGTTTTAAAGTCAATTGCACCGATGATTTTCTCCGCATTGTGTTGCTACCAGTCTGATAGAATTTGGGGCTGATGTTTCCTTTTGTTTTAAAATTTTAAGGATTGCTTTTTTTCTTTTTAAACTTAGTAATCTTTTCTTGAAACTATACAAAAATATTTACACAGTTTCAAAAGCAAAACTATCTGGAGATCACACACAGAGAAGTGTGCACCATCCCTGCCATCTCTGTTCTAGCACTTTCCGCCCCCACAGACCACCGAGTTTATTAGTTTCTGTTTGCATTTCCATTGTTTTGCTTCGATAATGTAAGTGTACATGTGGATGCACTCGTATGCCCTGTTTGCATGCCCGCTTTTGCTATTTTCCCTGTGTTTCTTTGGGGAGAGTCCTAGAAGATGGACAGGTCAGAGGGTAGGCTCCCGCAGGGCTGCCGAAGTCCCCAGCACGCGTGTCTGTTTCTCCACAGCATTACCAGCAGCAGCGTGCTACAAACTTTTGTTTTTTGTTTTTTTCAGTTTAAGTGACAATTACATCTCAGTACCCTTTTAATTTATATTTCTCATAAACGAGGGAGAGTACCTTTTCATATGATTAAGGACGATTTGCACTTATTTTTCTGTGACTTCTTTGTATCTTTGGCTTGTTTCTTAAACTTTGAGTTTTGCTTGAATTCTTCTCAGATTTTAGGACTTTTCTATATATTAGAGATAGGAATTTTTGAAGCCCACCCGTGTTGGTGTCTGTTTTAATATTTTGTTCATTTTTATTGTTTGCATGTGCCACAGTGTGTTTATCCATTCACCAATCACTGGAGATTTGGGTCTCTTCAATTTTGGTTATCGTGAATAATGGTGAGTATGAGTATAGACCTACACGTCGTGTCTTCATTTCTCTTGGAAGAATACCCAGGAGTGGAATTGCTGGGTCCGTGATCAATACATGCTGAACTACGTAAGAGGCTGCCATCCAGTTCCCAAAGTGGCTACGCTGTTGACATCCTCACCAGCAATGCGGTGGCTCGATTTATTATTAGTATTAATTATTATTATTAATACGGAAATATTTTTAAACTGCAAATTTTTATATCAAGCACAGGAAACCCCTCTAGCTACCTATCTGTCCACTCTGCATAAACCAAAAGCTCTTCGGGATCGTCAACATTTTTTAAGACTGGAAGGAGACACGAGACCAAAATGTTGGAGAACTGCGGTTTCAGAGAAAAAGGGAGAAGCTGAATGCGTCTTTCTTCTAGCCGCCACAAGGGGGAGCTCCGATTGCCTCCTGCTGCGTTCCCTGACATGAGCCGGGGTCACTACAAATGAATTTTCTCAAAGCCCCCCAGACCACGTCCGAGGACATGAGGTTCAAAAATGCGGATTTAAGAATCTGAAGTTCTGGACTACGAAAGCTCACTCAGTGGTGCATTCGCGCTGCAACAGGGGGCTGTATCATTAGGCCGCTAACACCAATTTTTTTATTGTCGCTGGTTTACATTTTTCCTCGCCAAAACCAACCAACCAACAAACAGAACTCTTCCATATGAAAAATTCTTGGGAAGTGCCCCATGCTTTCCCCATCCCAAACGTGTCCCCCCTGTCCCCACGGGGTCTGCAGATGCCCATTTGACAGAGACTGAGTTACACAAGTCCAGAACCTAAGGTAGAAGCGAACTGATTGTTCTAGAGAAAGACCTCTTCTCCACGTACTGATGATGAGGGTTCCGTGACGCCCTTGCAACACTAGTGGATCATAACCGTTCTCCCCCGGGGCCTGGGGACCCCGCCAAGAGCTGCAGGCAGAGCTCCATGGGGCCAGGTAGGCGCCCCAGGAGGGGCCCCGAGCCCTCGGCAAGCTGAGGATGTGCTGCCCCCCCGTCCCCAGGTGGTGGACCCCAGAGCACCCTGTGCCTGGATCCAGTGCAGCCATGTGACCTCCATGCACACCTGTGTCCCCTTGCAAATGGACAGCATGGCCCCCACCTTCCGTGCACCCGACGTTAATGGCAAGAGTACGCACAGCCCACAGGGTCCTCCATAAATAGAAGCTAATTTAAAATCACACCACCATTGTCAGGTCTTGGTTCATGCTCCTTTCTTTTCACAGAGGGCTACGGGGGCTCAGAAAGCCCGTAAACAAGAGAGGAGGACAGTGGGGCCGGAGAGGGAATAAACACAAGGGCCAGGGCATGAAACAGACCTGGACAAGCCTCAGGTCACCCATCCCGTCCTGGGACCGGCTGCTCAGCGTGGCCCACGTGGGTTCGGAGCTCATGGCTCTCCGTGTGAGAGTCGCTCCCCAACCCCTGGGTCCTTGGCTTGGGCTGGAGGTTATGTGAACTTGGGGTACAGACCTACCTGCAGGACTGTTTACCTTGAACATTTGAAAATTTAAAATTCCATTTTAATGTTTGTTAACCGAACATCCCTATGTAAGCAATTGATTTGGAAATGTCAGGTAGCAGTTGATATGTAAAGTTCCAGGACGTGGAAAGAGGAAGCTGACCGGTCCTCCCTGTGCCCGCCCAGCCCATACCCTCTGCCGGGCACCTGGCGCATTTCTGCCCAGGGGTTCCTACCCAACTTGCGGGACCTCAGCCACGGCGTTTCCAGCCGCTACCAGAGGGAAACGTGAGCCCATCCAGGATTCACAGGGTCTCCAAGAGAAAAGCAGAGGAGTATAAATATTCCCGTTTGTTCTGGAAAAGCTCAAGCCTCTCAGAAGTCAAGAAAATAGGAAAATAAATCTCCGTATGCCCTCCTCCAAGCCCTAACAGTGTCCAGTGTTTGGCCAATTTTGTTATATTCATCCCACCTACAAACTCCTGTTTTCTTAAAGTATCTCTTATAAAAAAGATTTCATTTGTTTATTTGAGAGAGAGAGAGAGCACAGGTAGTGGGGAGGGGCCGAGAGA
Source organism: Neomonachus schauinslandi (assembly GCF_002201575.2). Classification (NCBI taxonomy): domain Eukaryota; kingdom Metazoa; phylum Chordata; class Mammalia; order Carnivora; family Phocidae; genus Neomonachus; species Neomonachus schauinslandi. The sequence continues at coordinate 134,652,168 of NC_058412.1, forward strand.
GAAGCAGACGTCCTGCTGAGCAGGGAGCGCAATGCACTTGATCCCAGGACCCTGAGATCACGACCTGAGCCGGAGGCAGATGCTCAACCCCCTGAGGCACCCAGGCGCCCCTTTCTTAAAGGATCTTGGAGCATGAGCCCTGCCGCTGCACTCTCTCACCTTCAGGAGACACGTCACCAGGCAACCTCAAACATCTCTGCTTCTGCGCATCAGGAAGCCTCCCGGTCTGCAGCGTTCCCTGCAATTGATTGAAGGCGAGTCTGAAATGAAACTTTTTGTCAGCTTGCACCCAGACCCCGAGCAGTATGTTTACACTGCAGACCAGCCCTTCCGGGACACCCACATGTGACCCAGGCAGGACCCTGCAGGGTCAGCGCCCCCCAAAACTCAGACAGGTGTTTCTGCTGCTCGGTTCTGGCACGGGTCCCTCTAGTGGCTGACAGCAGAAGTGCACAGGCCTCCAACTTCGCACAAAACCTCTTAAAACGGGTGCCCTGAAGGGCTCCGGATGGAGGAGAGGGCAGGACACCCAGGCATTGATGATGCAAGCCCCCTGATTAATGATGCTACCCCCCGTAAAAGCTTAAATATCACAGGTCATTTGAATTCTGCTTTCTACTCAATTCTTGGCTTTTGTGTTAATATCAAAGTAGTAGATTCCTCTGAAAAAAATCTGAGTAAAACAGATATCCCAGGAAAATGCATGATTTTTATCCAAGGGGCTCACTAATGCCTGAGCTCAGGGCCGAGCTGACAGACGGCCCCACTTTGAAGGGATAGGTAGAGCAGGAGAGCAGGTGAACGTGACCGGAGCCCTGGCCCCATTCTACAGCGCAGTCCTTCCCTCCCTCCTGGCCCTGTCTTTCTGACCCATCTGCTCCCAACGCCTATTTTGCTGCTGCTTTTTCTGCGTCCGTGTGACCCATTTTAAGCTATCCTTAGAGTAAGATGGGCTATGAAATAATGCAAACATAGAAGGAAGGAGCGCCCACGGCTGAGGGCTTCCCGCTGTGTGCTGGAGCCAGGCTGGGAGATCTGACCATCATCGCACCCAACGGACAGCGGAGTGAGCTGGTGGGGCTGCCGGTCGCTCACCGAGGCGGGCGCTGAACCTCCCAGGTCGCAGCAGGTGCACAACGGGCTCCAGCCAGTGCTCCAGGCCCCCGCCGGCCCCCTGTTTCGCTCCCATCGGAAGTGCCTGCAAGCATCAGGGACAGGCTCCTGTCCTTGGATCACAGGTGGTGGCTTGTTTGCTAAGGAGCCCGGAGGGAGCAATTGCCAAGGCCTTTGATGGTCTTCAGGAATGCTCTTTCGTGACTATCACAAAACTCTGTACCACCCCAACCATCTCCCAAGTTAGGTTTCCTCTCTGCAGTGCTCCGGCTGCCCACGGAGCTAACCGCTCTCACGGGGCGGTCACACCGTCCCCGCCGTGGGCCACTCTGCTGGTGTACATGCTCTGTGTCTATGCTGTTCATTGTCAGGCGCCCGCTGCTAGCCCAGAGCCTGCAGGGACGGTGCCCAAAAAGCACCAGACGCCCGATGCTGAGCACCCAACGGGGGAGGTCAGCAGCATTCAAGAGAGGCAGGAACAGAGGTGATGAGGCCTGAGACCTGGGTGGGTGACCAGGGGGCACCGGGGGAAGGGAGCCCAGCTGGGAGGTCAAACAGGAAGGAGGGCGTCTGTGCTCCCAGGAAGAGTCGCGTGTGCTCTCCCAGGCACCTGGGCCTCGCCCCAGCTGAGGGGGACTGTGAGATGGTGGGAGTTTCAGATGGCAGTGTGGGTTTGCCCCACATCTGGGGACTCCAGCCGTGAAGGACAGGAACCACCGCCTAGCCCAGCAGCCAGCAGAGCAAGGCCACCCCAGGGTCAGGGGCACTCTGGAGCCTCCTCCACATTCCTACTATAAAAGTCATACCTGCCCTGAGACGTCAGGGGTGTGGATGATTGCTTTTATACTAAAACAAGAACAGAGATACTGAGTAGATGGCAAAATGCAAACATTTTTCAAGAATAGACAAGGACACCGAAATATGATTACTTGCATTACTAATATTTGGCCATGATGTTGCATCATATTGAACTAGCTACCCCTTCCGGTCCCTTCAGGAGAACCTGTTAAGGGTCATCTCTCCTTATGGGAATGTCAGCGTTAAGGTTAGAGAGGTCCTGGGCCAGACTCTCTCAATGACCCAGGAGCCACCGACTTCAGGGACACACCCCTGTTTGGGTCACATGTGCCCATGTGCCTAGTGTGGGAATTCCTCTGAAGGAAAAAAAGTTCTCTCTCAACCCTGAAAAGTGTCCTCCGTCCCCTAAGAGTACGTGTGGCCCCAGACTGTGAAATTATGGCAGAAAAATTCAAGGTCTTTTAGGAATACATTCTCAAATGCAAGTAACACTGAGAGAGGAACTTTTTTATTTTTTAATCACTGGTGATAGATTTTTAAAAACTATTTTGGAAATGAAAACACAAAACTTTGAAAAACCCTCTGAGGACTCTGAGACCTTCTGGAATACTTTCATGATATCTGCAGACGCAGCATGAGACACCCTGACCTTCAGAATCTACAGAAGTAATGTAATAAAACTAGGACAAATACCAGAAGCCCTTCAACTACTCTGACTTTTTCTTTCTTTCTTTTTTAAGATTTTATTTATTTATTTGAGAAAGAGAGAGCACAAGCAGGGGGGAATGGCATGCAGAGGGAGAAGCAGGCTCCCCGCTGGGCAGGGAGCCTGATGCGGGGCTCGATCCCAGGACCCCCAGGATGATGACCTGAGCCAAAGGCAGACGCTTCACCGACTGAGCCACCCAGGCGCCCCACAACTACTCAGACTTTGCACTATATTTATTATTTGCCTTCAGGAGATGATGTAGCAGGAGGTTAAGAATAAAGGATCAGGAGATTTCTGTTTCTGGCTCAGATGGAACAGCTCCGCAGGTCTAACACTCTGCCAGAGAGCATCGGAAAAAGGCAAGGAAAGTCTGTGTGATGCCCTGGAGAGCTGTCAGGTGGCCAGGACTTTAGGGGCTAATATCTGCAAGAAAAGAGAAGAGATGTGGGAGCCTACATGGGGCTGCCACTTTCCCTTCAGGCATTTGCTGATTCCTAACACAAGGGTAAGCCTGAGAGCTCCAGGTCCCTGCAAAGAGGCAGCAAACCACCCGAGTTTTTGGAAATCCCACAGGCCTAGAAAGACAAAAACTGGAAGTCAGGAGCGCCAAGTCAGCGAGGTCTAAAGGGCCAGTTCCAGAGAAGAGCCACAGGGAGTTTGCCAGATGTTTATGATGTGTAATCAGAAGGCAGAAAAACTAAACAGAAAGTCATCAAAAAGCAAAGTGAATCTTAGGCAGTGTATCGATTTTTAGTGTGCAAAACAAATGATCATAGACATAATGGCTATTGAACACACGTGTATCATGGCTATTGAACACATGTGTATCATGCCGCAGGAACAAAGATGCCCCTGTTGACCAAATTCTACCCAAGCTCCCACGGACTCTTGCAACTAGAACTGACTTTCAGAATCCTTGTTTGTGCTCTGTACAACTTAACAAGAATCCTGCTAAGTCAGGATCTTTAGAGAAAGAGAACCGGAGAAGATAGATGATTGATAGATAGATAGATAGATAGATGATAGATAGAGATAGATGATAGATAGATATAGATAGATAGATAGATGATAGAGATAGATAGATAGATATAGATATAGATAGATAGATAGATGATAGATAGATAGATAGATAGAAATTTATTACAGGATTGGCTCATGCGGTTATGCAGCCGAGAAGTCTGAGCATTTCTGTCTGCAAACTGGAGACCCAGGACAGCTTGTGGTCTGATTCAGTGGCAGAGATGGGCTGGGAATCTGAGCGTTGGGGGTGATGCTAAGTCCCAGTCTGAGTCCAAATGCCCTAGAACCAGGAGTACAGATGCCCTAGGGCAGGAAATAGATGTCTCAGCTCAAGCAGAGAGAGCAAATTCTCCCATCCTCTGACTTTTTGTTGTGTTCAGGCTCCCAGTGGGTTGGATAATGCCCACCTGCACTGGTGAGGGTATCTTCTTAATTTGGTCTACTGATTCCCATGCTAATCTCCACTGGAAACACCCTCATAGACACACCCAGAAATAATGTTTCACCAGCCATGTGGGCATCCCTTAGCCAGTCAAGGTGACCTGTAAAATTAATCACCATTCCCCTGCTTGTCACCTGGGCACCCACATGCATCCCCTTAAACCAAACCTAATCTCTAAGGAGGTCATAATTTTGCCTAACATGATATAACCATCCTGCATACACTAGAAATGCACTAATCCCTTCCCCAGAAGAGGAGGGATAGTCCTTGAGTGATATTTACTCTTCTCCGGATAGCTCATAACTTAAATACTATGATGTAAAGTTAACAATACTTAAACACTTATATAACGTGAATAAAACTTATTTTACATGATAAGGAAATACGAGAGGAAAGAAAACAAGGATATTTGCCTGATATAAGTGTGCATACATGCAAAGTATCTGTGATAAGATGAGGAGGAAAAGCTCATGACAATTACAGCTCTCATTTCTGCAACTGGTCACGTGGTCATCACTGGTACTTAGAATTACCTTCTCCCACTACCTGTTCAGTGTTCCCTTGGCCTTCAGCAAGCACCTCAGCTGGTTATGGTGCTCTCCTGGCAGGGTGACCCAAACCTTCATTCCTGGGGGGTCTAGGCCTCTAATAGCCCTCCTGGATTGGGTTTAGTTCTCCACAGACCTTCATCACAGGGCACAGTGATACCAAGAGATCCCTGAAGGGATCTCCTGTATCCCGGACATATTCTTCCTCACCTCCACTGTGGAGCAGCTGTCCAGATTCTCCTTGGTGGTCAGGATCAATCACCACAGCCAACACTATAACTCCCTTCTTTGCCTATTGAGTCAGAGACATGAGGAGCCCAAAGTGCCCAGGGAATGGTGCCATATTGGAGATTCAGTGTTGGCCAATTGGGACTCAGCAGTGGCCGTCACCTGGGTCAGTCTTCAAGAGTGGGAATGAGCAAATGAGAAGAAGAGCCACAGACTATGAGAAAAATATTTGCAAAAGACACTTCTGAGGAAGGACTGTCACCAAAGTGTACAAAGAACTGTTAAAACTCAACTATGAGAGGGGCGCCTGGGTGGCTCAGTTGGTTAAGCGACTGCCTTCGGCTCAGGTCATGATCCCGGAGTCCCGGGATCGAGTCCCGCATCAGACTCCCTGCTCAGCACGGAGTCTGCTTCTCCCTCTGACCCTCCTCCCTCTCATGCTCTCTGTCTCTCATTCTCTCTCTCGCAAATAAATAAAATCTTTAAAAAAAAAAAAAACTCAACTATGAGAAAACACACAACCTGATTGAAGAATAGGCCAAACATCCCAACCTCACCAAAGAAGATAAACAGATGCAAACAATCATATTCATCAGGGAAATGCAAATTAGAACAATGAGATACCATTACACACCTAGCATAATGACCCTACACATGGATGTTTATAGCAACTTTATTCATAATTGTCAAAATTTGGAAGCAACCAAGATACCCTTTAGTAGCTGAGTGGATAAATAAACTGTGGTCCATCCAGACAATGGACTCTTACTCAGGGCTAAAGAGAAATGGGCTATCAAGCCATGCAAAGAGGAGGAGGAAACCTAAATGAATGTTACTGAGGAAAGCCAATCTGAAGAAGATACATACCGTTTAGTTCCAAATATATGACATTCTAGAAAAGGCTAAACTATGGAGACAGTAAAGAGATCAGTAGTTGCCAGAGGCTGGTGGGGAAGGACAAGGAATAAATGGGCAGAGCACAGGGGATTTTTAGGGCAGTGAACATACTCTGTACGATACCATAATGATGGAGACATGTCACAATTTGTTCAAACCCATACAATGTACAGGTCCAAGAGTGAACCATAATGTAAATTATGGACTTTGGGTGATGATGATGTGTCAGTGTAGGTTCATCAATTGTAAGAGATGGACCCCTCTGGTGGGGGATGTTGATAATGGGGGAGACTGTTTGTATGGGAGGCAGGGCACATATGGGAAATTTTAGGACCTTCCTCTCATTTTTGCTGTAAACCTAAAACTGTTACAAAAAACTAAGGTCTTGACAAAAAAAATTCAAATGAGGGGAGCGCCTGGGTGGCTCGGTCGTTAAGCATCTGCCTTCGGCTCAGGTCATGATCCCAGGGTCCTGGGATCGACAAGCCCTGTATTGGGCTCCCTGCTCTGCAGGAAACCTCCTTCTCCCTCTTTTACTCCCCCTGCTTGTGTTCCCTCTCTCACTGTGTCTCTCTCTGTCAAATAAATAAATAAAATCTTTGAAAAAAATTCAAATGAATTTCCTTATAAAATTCTAGCAAAGCAAAATTTAAAGGGTCTATATGGTCAATCACTATTCTTGCTGAACTTATGTAAATAATTGGGCCAAGTTTAATGAAATTTGACTTGTTTTGCAAAAAAATTGATCTTTTATCTTTGATGAAAATGGGGGTGGTTGTAAGGAAAGAATTCTATGTTTCAATATAAAAGTTATAGCATACCCTTGTGGGTTATTGAACAGTGTATCGTGTGTCCTAGTTTTTTTTTTTTAAGACCCAAGATAAGGAGCTCAAGAACCCATCCAGTTTACACTGGTTCTTGGAGCATGCCCATGGCCCCTTTTCCTTGTCCTAAAGTAACCTCCTGGTGTCAGGGGCTGAATTTGCCTCATTCTGATGTTCAGTCTCCACCCCAAAGTGAACATAGGGTGTCTATTACATATGTGTTTGCTCAGTGTGCATGCTCTACCTTCCTCATGGATAGTCACGTCTCCCTTGACCTTTACATGAATATGTATATAATCTTATCTCTTATGATTATAAAAACTTGTTTTCTCCCCCTTTGGGGATGTGGATTTGAGACTTGCCCTCCCATCTCGTCGTTTGGCTGCCTCTCAAATAACTCTGTCCTTACTGCATATCTGATGTCTCAGTGATGGGCTTTTCTGTGCATCAGGTGGATGGACTTGGGTTCAGTTATAAGAACATCCAATGCTATCCCCAGAGTGATTCAAACTACAGACCAGAAAATTCATCAAAATTGCCACTGCCTGTCCTCACTCCACCATCAAAAGATGCTTCAAGACCAGTATCTCCTAGCTTGACTGCTTTCTGGACTCCAAAATGGGTTTATAATTTGTTCTACAAGGATTGCTTATTTTGGCTTGAAATATAGTAAAATAATTTATAACCACCAAGCTGTTAGAGGGGCAAAATATAATATATAACATATTGGATTAATTTTTTTAAAGGCAAGAATGAAGAGAATTAATGGAGAAAATAAATGTAGGGCAAAATGAAAACCAATAGTTAGATGATAAGAAGTAAATCTAAAGATATTGTGAATTTTATTTAACATAAATGGGTTAAAGAATCCAATTAAAAGACAAAGATTGCCGGACTGGATAAAAAGAAAACCATACACACTTGTTGCTGCTTTCAAGATACACTACCTAAACCTAAGGGCAGAGAAAATACAACGTGGACTATTGGAAAAGATAAACGGAAATATTAACCAGAGAAAAGGTGGCTGATCTATCTGATACTGTCAGATGAAGTAGACTTTAAAGTAAGGCACATTACCGGAGATGAAGAGAGTCACTTCACTATGATAAACGGGTCAAACCACCAGGAAGTTATATAACAATATAAATGCATATGCACCTAATAACATAGATTCAAAATATGTAAAAGAAAAAGCTCCTTCAAGTTTCCACAGGGAGATTATTATCAAACTACCATTGGTGGTGATGAGGTGGGGTATTGGTGAAGAGATAAATGGGAAGTGCTCTGTCCTAAACTGGAACTGGATTAGGACTAGACAACTCAATAGACATGAATTGATTTTGTCTTGGATGAAAAATAATTAAGTGTTAAGTGGAAGGGCTGGTGTCTATTTAAAATTATATTACAGTGTGGCTAAATAGAGAGTGTGCTGGTAAATATCCCACTTCACAAATGATGTAAAGTTCTTCCAGGTGGCAAAATGCATGCAAATTCCTCCATGCACTGTAAGCCAATTAAAAGATGGCAGATGAGCCTCAGTTACATTTTTATATTTAGGGAATACATAACCCAAATTCTGCATACACAGTAACTATGAGGAATCAGTTATAAAGGCAATAAAGAGCAATTGTGTATTGTTCCCACAGACATTGGCTTCATCTGCTGCCTCTAAACTAACACAGCTAACAACATCTGGGTAAGCACCATAATGAAGTCAATTTTGGAAACAAAGCAAACATCATTATGACCTCATCCAAAGCCATTACACAACTGAATCCTGAGTTCTGTGGGTATTTTCCTCACTGTGTCCATGGGCAAGGAGGAGAAGGAAGACCTAGGGGAAGAGATATGAAACACTTAGGGGCTATTATAATAGACTTTAAAAACAACTGGACTCATTAGTCTGCCAAGTTCTAGAAAGGTAAAGAGAAAATGTTAGAATCTATAAATCCACGGATGTTAGGCTTAGGGCAAGTCCAGACTTTTTCATTCAATCTTGGTATATGGGTGAGTTTCCTATTGCTGCCATAACAAATTACCACAAAATTCGTGGCTTAAAACAGCAAAATCTATTCTCTCCTGGTTCTATAGCAAGGGAGTCTGACGTGGCTGTCGGCAGGGCTGTGTTCCTCCTGGAGGGCTCTAGGGGAGAATCTGTGTCCTTGCTCTTTCCCATTGGGAGCCCCTGGCCCCTTCTTGCATCTTCAAAGCCAGCACCAGTCAGCTCCGTCTTCGCAGACTGGGGGCTTCGACAACAGACACATACGTCCTTAGAGCTCTGGAGGCGGGAAGTCCTAGATGGAGGTGTTGTCGGGTTGGTTTCTAGAGCGTCCCCCCCTCCCTGGCTGGAGACAGCCGCTTTCCCCTTGTGGTGGAGAGAGTGTGAGCCACAGTCCCATGGGCTTAGGGCCCCACCCTGTTGACCGAGTTTAACCTTAATTACCTCCTGAAGTCCCTAGATCTAGTTATAGTCACACTGGGAGCTAGGGCTTCACCCGGTGCATTTTGGGGAGACACAGTTCTGTCCACAGCACAGGATGACTCCTCCTCACGGCATATCCTTCTGATCTCTCTAGCTTCCTTCTTCCTGTTTTAAGGATTCCTGTGATTACAACAGGCTAACCCGGACAACCCAGGACAATCCTCCCATTTAAAAGTTGCCTGATGAGCCCCCTTAATTCCATCTACAACCTTAATTTCCCCTCACCTAACCTATTGTCCTCACAGGTTCGGAGGACTTGGGCCTCTCTGGGAGGCCGTGGTCCTGTGACACGGTACACGCAAGTCACGAGTCAGACCCTGGGGTCTGAACACAGCAGTTTTAGGACAATCAACACCAGAAGTGCTCCTTTTTATTAAACGTGATAAAAACACGCAACATGAGATTTACCATCCGAGTCATTTTTAAGGGTACGGTAGTGTTAACTCTATGCACATCGTTGCATAACAGACCTCTAGAACTTTTCACCTCGAGAAACTGAAAGTCTGTCCCCGCTGAACAGCTCCACCCCAGCCCCAGGAGCCCCGCTGTGCTGAGAGTTGGACCGCTCTCCATACGCTTAGACGAAGAGCTGTGTTGTATTTGCCTTTTCCCAACCGGCTTGCTTAGCCTGACACCCTTGAGGCTCAGCCACATGGATATTAATTTCCTTCTTTCTTAGGCTGGATCACATTCCACTGTGTGTCTACACCACATTTGTCTATCCAGCCACCCATCGATGTGCATCTGGGTTGCTTCCATCTTTGGTCTATTGCGAGTCATGCTGCCGTGAACTCGGGTGTGTGAATATCTCTCTGAGACCCTGTTTTCACTCTCTGGGGTTCGTTCCCAGAAGCGGGGTTGCTGGATCATGGTAACTGTTGGGAGAGGCCAACTCATGTGCAGGCTTTCGAGCCCGACTTGGCCACATGGGGATGGGCCGGGGGCTCGGAGCAGCCCCTCCCCAGGAGGCAGAGTCCTCACAGCCCGCACTGGGCTCACCCCCGCCGTGCAACATCGGCCCCCGTGTCCGACGTCGTGCGTTCCTGTGTTCTGCTTGAGCGTGTGCACCACATGGCGCCCGGCCCACCCACCACTCTCTCTGTGCCCTGCGCGAAGGGCGCGGGGTCCCTCCGCTGCCGCACAAGAGGGGTGAGTGCGGGCCAGCGGCCCTGTGTTTGCTACTGGGAGGGTCTCGCGGGTCCGGGGAAGCGATGCCCGCTTCTGGAGCTGATTCCTCTTGTCTCGGTGGGGAAAGTTCACTCCACCCAGCGCCTCACTGTGTTCTGTTTTCCCTGGTCACTTCGATACCAAGATGCGGCGGGCAGAAGACTTCTGACTTCTGCTCCTGGTGCCAGGAAAAGATGCCACTTGCTGGGCAGTTTGGTGCAGCGAGTGGGGTCACCAGGGGAGCCCACCCGGGCTTGGTGGAAACAGAAGGGCTCCTCAGCCCGGTGCCCCGGGGGTGCCTGCTCCCAGAGGGGATGAGCTGAGGACGTGCTCTCTGGACACTGGGGTACTCCTGTGGTGTCCCAGGGCTCGCAGACGACGTCCAAGGGAACTCAGGGGCCTCCTGCAGAGATGTTTTCACTCCACACAAGACCACTGAGGGGCTGGCTGAGAATACAGTTATCGAAAGGAGACCCGTCTCACAGAACAGATTCCACAACTGGAGGACACACAAGGCTGGAAGCCAGGGAGTCCCCTGCAGCCTGGTGTGTGTTTGCTGAAAAGGGACACTGCAGACCCAAATGTCTCTGGGGCACAGTGGCACAGTTAGAGAAGGGACAGAGGCCTCCGGGTCCCCACCTGGGGCCTGCGGTCCTTCACTCCTGCCAGGACCAAACAGGGACTTCGGACTCTTCCTGGGCGCTCTGTCCTGGTGCTCACATGGCGCTTTTTCCAGGCCCCCCTTAGGTAGGTTTAAATGGATGACACTGGGGGGGACTTGGGGCAAACATGATGAGCCACGACCGACAGACGCTGATAGGCCTGGGTGGGGGGCAGGGGACCGTGGATCCCCCGGCAGAGAGCATTAGAGGTACTGACATTTTGGCGGCTTGTGGCACAGAGTGTCACTGCGCTTGAGCAGCCATGTGCCCTCAGCAAAGAATGGGAGTCAGGACACTGGGGTGTGTCCACTCCCTCCCAGCTACCTCGGTTACCCAAACCCGGCAGGCGGTCCTGTGTGCGGGGAGGAAGGGCGGCAGCGCTTTGTTAATTCAGGACTTGCTGCAGACGGGAGTGTTAAGCACCCCGTCAGGAGTTAGCCGCTCAGGCTGGCTGATCCAAAAGGCCCCCGGGACCTAGAAACCGACAAGGTCCCATCCCAGGCTGAACGGCCTCGTGGTGCCAGGTGTCATCACTGACTCTGTCACTGGCCGTCCATTCCCCAGATGGGGAAGTCGTGTCGGCTTTCTGGGGCCTACCGAGGAACAGGTGGGGGCAGGGCTGCCCTCCGTCACCCCCACGCTGACGTCACTGAACTCAACGCGGAGCGTGATTTTGAGGGTGTATCAGCCGCGTTCAGGATGTGACTTCCCTCCCTGGGTTAAGGGTCCAGTGAAACACAGGGGCAGGGGCTCCCCAGGGAAGTGGGAAGGCTCCTCCGGCCTGGAGGTTCGTGGGGCAGGCGGGGGGGGGGGTGTGTGTCTTCTCCTACGGAGGCTGTGCTGTGCCCGGCGCCACGACACCCCCAGTACAAGGCAGGGCGGTCGTGCTGAGCCGAGGCGAACTCAGACGTGCGGGTCTGCGGCCCAGAATGAAGTCTCTCGGCCCCATCCCGCTGTAGCAGCCTGGCTCACCGAACTCGCCAGGCAGGGGTGATGGGTAACTACGCAGCTCTCGATTATCCACTGGCAGAACCGTGGCACTTGCCGCTCTGCGGGCACCTCCGCTGTGCACGTGTGGCTACTGGGGACGGCGGAAGCTGCCCGGAGCCCTGCTTGGGCGGGAGGTCAGCGGCTGCACCCCGGCAGCCCCTCCAGACCCACTTGGACGCCTTATCTCAGGCACCTGGGGATCCTGGTGGAGGATCCTCCATCTCCAGCCCCCCAGCTGGGCCGTCTGGGCTCTGGGGTTTCTATGCCTTTCATCGTCTTTGAGCTATTTTACAACCCAGCCAAACGGAGAGAACCGTGGGAGTGTGAGTTAGTCATGGCCGGCAGGTGTGCAGGGGGCCATGGGTGGGGGAACCGCGGGCCCTCCCGGAAGCCAGCGCACGTCTTGAGCGAGCTCGCTGACGGCGGCCTGCTCGTTGCTGTTCTCGGGATTCTCCCTGGAACTGGCTTTTAGCTCCCTACTGGTCCCTTCATTACTCAATGACTGCAATCACATCTCCGTGATTTGATGTTTACTTATATTTGCATACGGAATTCGCGAGCTTACCTTCAGCAAAGATTATACTTGAGCAAAATCCGTAAGAGTAGAGTGTAGAATAGACTGGAAGATTCACAAGAGCTTTTTGACAACTGAGACCAAGGTAGCAGGAATTTTGTTCTGCTCAGCCCAGGGCCCTGGGGACTGCCCGGGGATGGGGGTCTTTCACCTCTATCTTTTATTTGTTTGTTTGCTTGCTTGTTTGTTTAGAGAAAGTGTGAGCATGGGGAGGAGCAGAGGGAGAGGGAGAGAGAGAAGCCCAAGCAGAGTCCTCCCTGAGCACAGAGTCTGAGAGGCGGGGCTTGAACTCATGACCTTGAGATCATGACCTGAGCCAGAATCAAGAGCCAGACACTTACCCGACTGAGCCACCCACACGTCCCTCAGCCTCTATCTTTAAAAATAATTTGATGAAGGGGCGCCTGGGTGGCTCAGTTGGTTAAGCATCTGCCTTCGGCTCAGGTCATGATCTCAGGGTCCTGGAATCGAGTCTTGAGTCGGGCTGTGCACTCATCGGGGAGTCTGCTTGAGATTCTCTCTCCCTTTCCCTCTGCCTCTCCCCCTGCTTGTGCTCTCTCTCTCCATTTCTTGCTCTGTCAAATAAATAAATAAAATCTTAAAAAAAAAAATTTGATGAAAAAATTGCAGACTCAATGCTATGAATTATCTACGGTCCCTAGAGGGAGTCAGATCTGGGTGTCGTGAAATGTCTGGAGTCAGGACAGGCTTGGGTTCCTGTGAGCATTTTGCTGTCACCTCGGGAAGCTGCAGAGCTGGACTGGGCCCTGCGGAGACTGCCATCGGCTGGAGGAACAGAGGCCACCAGGCCCCGCTGCCTTGGTACCAAGAGGTGACAAGAGGCCCTCTTCCCTCCGCTGCAGAAGCCCTGGGCTTTGAACCTCGACCCCCAATTCAGATGCAGATGATGAGTCCAAACAGCTCAGGTGGAGGGAGGACAGGGCTTTACCTGCCTGAACCTGACCTGGGCAAGTGGCGGGGTGGGGGGTTGTGTGATAAAACACATCAGTGGAGAGAAAGAGGGTCCGTAGGAGGGAGACTCAGAGAACCAGGGAGCAAAATCAGACGTGCAGGGAGAGACAGAGACAGAGAGAGAGACATGGAACACAATCCGAAGACACAGAGACACGTAGAGACACACGGTCTCTCACACAAGGGTCGGCACACACCTGCCCCCCCCCACACACACACTCACACCGGGCGCAGCCTCCTGGCTTCCTCCAGGTCTCCTGGGTGTCCCCATCCCAACTCGCAGGATCCCGTGCTTTGCAGCCTGTTCCTTCCTGGTACCAGCACGCACCCTGCCAGGCGGCATGGTGCTTTGCATTGGATTTCAGTGATTTCAGCCCTGAGGCTACAGGAAGTAAAGGTCTCCTTCAGGGCACACCCGGGAGCTCACAGAACCGGTGCTTGAGCTAGGGGCTCCAGCTGGGACCCCGTCTGTCTCTCCCACTGCTTTGTTCAGTGACATTAACAGCAACCAACTCACATCACTCTATTCCTTACATTCCTACCAAATGTTCAAAAGAACCACACACAGAGCCACTGAGCTCCTTGCTTCTTTAGGGGTAGACTGGAAGGATCCAATGCAGGTATTTTGTGCATCTGTAAACACTTCATGCTATGGACTATCATGCTCTTTACTCCAGGGAAAACAACAATTAGTGTCTTATTTTTTATTTAAATTCAACTTAGTTAACATATACTGTATTTAAATTAGTTTCAGGGTAGAATTCAGTGATTTATCATTTGCATATAACACCCAGTGCTCATTACATCAAGTGCCCTTCTTAGTGCCCATCCCCCAGTTACCCCATCCCCTCACCCACCTCCCCTCCAGCAACCCTCAGTTTGTTTCCTAGAATTAAGAGTCTCTTATGGTTTGTCTTCCTCTCTGTTTTTATATTATTTTTCCTTCCCTTCCCCTATGGTCATCTGTTTTGTTTCCTAAATTCCACATACGAGTGAAATCATATGGTATTTGTCTTTCTCTGACTGTTTCACTTAGCATAATACACTCTAGCTCAATCCACGTCATTGCAAATGGCAAGATTTCATTCTTTTTGATTGCTGAGTAATATTCCATTATAGAGAGATGATAGATAGATAGATAGATGATAGATAGATATTACATCTTCTTTATCCATTCGTCTGTAAACAGACATCTCGGCTCTTTCCATAGTTTGGCTATTGTAGACATTTCTGCTGTACACATTGGGGTGCATGTGCCCCTTTAAATCACTGCATCTGTATCTTTGGGGTAAATACCTAGTAGTGCAATTGCTAGGTCATTGGGTAGCTCTATTTTTAACTTCCTGAGGAACCTCTACACTGTTTTCCAAAGTGGCTGTACCAACTTGCATTCCCACCAACAGTGTAAGAGGGTTCCCCTTTCTCTGCATCCTTACCGATATTTCTTGTTTCCTGACTTGTTAATTTTAGCCATTCTGACTGGTGTGCATTGGTATCTCATTGTGGTTTTGATTTGCGTTTCCTTGATGATGAGTGATGTTGAGTATCTTTTCATGTGTCTGTTGGCCATTTGTATGTCTTTGGATAAATGTCTGTTCATGTCTTCTGTCCATTTCTTGACTGGATTTTTTGTTTTTTGGGGGTTGAGTTTGAGAAGTTCTTTATAGATTTTGGATACTAGCCCTTTATCTGATATGGTATTTGCAAATATCTTCTCCCATTCCATAGGTTGCCTTTTAGTTTTGTTGACTGTCTCCTTTGTTGTGCAGAAGTTTTCATCTTGATGAAGTCCCAATAGTTCATTTTTGCTTTTGTTTCCCTTGCCTTTGGAGACATGTCTTGAAAGAAGTTGCTGTGGCTGAAGTTGAAGAGCTTGCTGCCTGGGTTCTCCTCTAGGATTTTGATGGATCCTGTCTCACATTGAGGTCTTTCATTCATTTTGAATTTGTTTTTATGTATGGTGTAAGAAAGTGGTCTAGCTTCATTCTTGTGCATATGGCTCTCCAATTTTCCCAGCACCATTTGTTGAAGAGACTGTCCTTTTTCCATTGGATATTCTTTCCTGCTTTGTCAAAGATTAGTTGGCCATAGAGTTGAGGGTCCATTTCTGAGCTCTCTATTCTGTTCCATTGATCTATGTCTCTGTTTTTGTGACAGTACCATACTGTCTTGATGATGACAGCTCTGTAATACAGCTTCAAGTCTGGTATTGTGATGCCACCAGCTTTGCTTTTCTTTTTCAAAATTCCTCTGGCTATTCAGGGTCTTTTCTGGTTCCATACAAATTTTAGGATTGTTTGTTGCAGCTCTGTGAAAAATGCTGATGTATTTTGATAGGGATTGCGCTGAATGTATAGACTGCTTTGGGTAGCATAGGCATTTTAACAAATTTCTTCTTCCAATCCATGAACATGGGATGTTTTTCCATTTCTTTGCATCTTCCTCAATTTCTTTCATAAATGCCCTATAGTTTTCAGGGTACAGATCTTTTACCTCTTTGGTTAGGTTTATTCCTAGGTATCTTATGGTTTTTGGTGCAATTGTAAATGTGATTCCTTAATTTCTCTTTCTTGTGCTTCATTGTTAGTGTATAGAAATGCCACTGATTTCTGTGCATTGATTTTATATTCTCCCATGGTGCTGAATTCCTGTATGACTTCTAGCAATTTTGGAGTAGAGTCTTTTGGGTGTCATGTCATCTGTGAAGAGTGAAAGTTTGACTTCTTTGCCCATTTGAATATATTTTATTTCTTTTTGATGTCTGACTGCTGAGGCTAGGACTTCCGGTACTATGTTGAACAACAGTAGTGAGAGTGGGCATCCCTGTCATGTTCCTGACCTTAGTGGAAAAGCTCTCAGTTTCTCCCCATTGAGGATGATGTTCACTGTGGGTCTGTCATGTATGATTTTCATGATACTGAGGTATGTTCCCTTTATCCCTACACTGTGGAGAATTTTTATCAAGAAAGGATGCTGTATTTTGTCAAATGCTTTTTCTGCATCTATTTAGAGGATCATATGGTTCTTGTTCTTTCTTTCATTAATGTGGTGTGTCATGTTGATTGATTTGCAGATGTTGAACAACACTTGCAGCCCAGGAATAAATCCCACTTGTTCATGGTGAATAATCCTTCTAATGTACTGTTGGATCCTATTGCCTAGTAACTTGGTGAGAATTTTGGCATCCATGATCATCAGGGATATTGGTCTATAATTGTCCTTCTTAGAGGGGTCTTTGTCTGGTTTTGGCATCAAGGTAATGGTGGCCTCAGAATGAGTTTGGACATTTTCCTTCCATTTGTATTTCTTGAAACAGTTTCAGAAGAATAGGTATTAATTCTTCTTTAAATGTTTGGTAGAATTCCCCTGGGAAGCCATCTAGCTCTGGACTCTTGTTTGTTGAGAGATTTTTGATTACTGATATAATTTCTTTGCTGGTTATGGGTTTGTTCGGGTTTTCTATTTCTTCTTGTTTCAGTTTTGATAGTTTATATGTTCCTAGGAATGAATCCATTTCTTCCAGATTGCCTAATTTGTTGGCATATAGTTTATCATAATATGTTCTTAAAATTGTTCATATTTCCTTGGTGTTGGTTGTGATCCCTCCTCTTTCATTCATGATTTTATTAATTTGGGTCCTTTCTATTTTCTTTTTGATAAGTCTGCCTAGGTGTTTATTGATCTTATTAATTCTTTCAAAGAACCAGCTTCTAGTTTCATTGATCTGTTCTCTCTTCTTTTGGTTTCTATTTCATTGATTTCTGCTCTAATCTTTATTATTTTCTCATCTCCTGCTTGGTTTAGGATTTATTTGCTGTTCTTTCTCCAGCTCCTTTAGGAGTAAGGTTAGGTTGTGTATCTGAAACTTTTTTAGTTCCTTGAGAAAGGCTTATATTGCTATGGACTTCCCTTTTAGGACCGCCTTTACTGCATCTCAAAGGTTTTTAACTGTTGTGTTTTCATTTTCATTTGTTTCCATGAATTTTTTTTAATTCTTCTTTAACTTCCTTGTTGACCCAGCATTCTTTAGTAGGATGCTCTTTTTTTTTTTTTTAAAGATTTTATTTATTTATTTATTTGAGACAGAGAGAATGAGAGAGACAGAGAGCACATCAGAAGGGGAAGGGTCAGAGGGAGAAGCAGGCTCCCCGCCGAGCAGGGAGCCCGATGCGGGACTCGATCCCGGGACTCGAGGATCATGACCTGAGCCGAAGGCAGTCGCTTAACCAACTGAGCCACCCAGGCGCCCCTAGTAGGATGCTCTTTAACATCCAAATATTTGAGTTCCTTCCAAATTTCCTCTTGTGATTGAGTTCAAGTTTCAAAGCACTGTGGTCTGAAAATATGCAAGGAATAATCCTAACCTTTTGGTGCCAATTGAGACCTGATTTGTGACACATGATGTGATCTGTTCTGGAGAATGTTCCAGGTATACTCAAGAAGAATGTGTATTCTGTTGCTTTAGGATGGAATGCTCTGTATATACCTGTGAAGTCAGTCTGGTCCAGTGTGTCATTCAAAGCCCTTGTTTCCTTGTTGATCTTCTGCTTAGATGATCTGTCCATTACTGTAAGTGGGGTGTTAAAGTCCCTTACTATTATTATATTATTATCAATGAGTTTCTTTAATTTTGTTATTAAGTGGTTTATATAATTGGCTGCTCCCAAGTTAGGAGCATAAATATTTATAATTGTTAGATCTTTTTGTTGGATAGACCCTTTAAGTATGATACAGTGTCCCTCTACGTCCCTTGGTACAGTCTTTGGTTTAAAATCTAGTTTGTCTGAAATAAGGATTGCTACCCCAGCTTTCTTTTGATGTCCATTAGCATGATAAATCATTCTAAACTCCCTCACTTTCAATCTGGTGGTGTCTGGGTCCAAAATGGGTCTTTGGTAAGCAGCATATTGACGGGTCTTTTTTTTTTTTTTTAATCCATTCTGATAGCCTATGTCTTTTGATTGGAGCATTGAGTCCATTTACATTCAGAGTAATTATTGAAAGATATGAATTTAGTGCCATTGTATTGCCTGTCACAAAGTCACTGTTTCTGTATATTGTCTCTGTTACTTTTGGGCTCTCTCCTTGCTTACAGGATTCTCCTTTAATATTTGTTGCAGGGCTGGTTTAGTGATCATAAATTCTTTTAGTTTCTGTTTGTCCAGGAAATTCTTGATCTCTCCTTCCATTCAGAATGATAGCCTTGCTGGATAAAGTATTCTTGGCTGCATATTTTTCTCGTTTAGTACCCTGACTAATCATGCCAGCCTTTTCTAGCCTGCCAGGTCTCTGCGGATTGGTCTGCTTCCAGCCTTATGTGTCTACCCTTGTAGGTTGAAGACCCCTTGTCTTGAGCTGCTTTCAGGATTTTCTCTTTATCTCTGAGATTTGCAAGCTTCACTATTATATGTTGAGGTGTTGACCTATTTTTATTGATTTTTAGGAGGGCATCTCTGTGCCTCCTGGACTTGAATGCCTGTTTCCTTCCCCAGATTAGGGAAGTTCTCAGCTATATTTTGTTCAAATAAGTCTTCTGCCCCTCTCTCCCTCTCTTCATCTTCTGGGACTCCCATTATACAGATATTATATTATATTATCAGTGAGCCCTCCCAGAAAAGCAGTTTCTTGTCTCCTTGGTTTCCATCCTAACTCTGTGTTCACCCAGCCTATGACTGGGCATTTTTTATCTCAGGCACAGGATTTAATTTCAAAACTCCAAATTTTATGGACTCCTGTGGTGTGGACCTGAGCTATTCCTCCTAAGCGAGGGAGAGGGGCCTCATGTGCTTCTGCCTTTTGCTGGATCACTCCCAGGAGAGCATTTGCAGGACAGTGCAGCAGTTTGCTGCAACACAGAGCAGAAAGCGGGCACTTAGACTTGCTGTTTGCTGCCGGCTTCCCCACTCCAATGCTTGGGAACTCTGCTGCACTCAGGCACCCCTGTTCTTCTTGTGACCCCAGGATCCTGAGACCAAGCTGTCTCATCTGGGATTCTGTCCCATTTTGCCACCTGAGCACCCTTAATCCAGGGACATCCCCCATTGAAGCAGACTTTTAGAAGATCCAGTTTTGCACTCTGCTGCTTATAATACTTTGTGGTAGCCTCCCCACCGCCCCCCCCAATGCCATCCTCATCTGTACCACCCGGATTCAAGTCTCCACACCTCCTACCTTCCAAAAAGTGGACATTTTTCTACTTGTAGAATTGCAGCATTTCTTGTCTCAGATCTCCGATTGATTTTGCAGGTGTTCAGAATGATTTAATAACTATCGATCTGTATTCAAGGGACCAGACAAACTTAGGGTCCCCTATTCCTCCACCATCTAACTCCTCCCTTAGTGTCTTTAAATATAATCAGACCGGAGAACCAATTCCAGAAACCCAGAACAAATTCAGAAAGCTCATCCTTAGCATTCTGTTCCTCTAGAACAAATCCCAGTGCCCAAATCTGTATTAGTCAAAGTTCTCCACACAAACAGAACCAAGAGGATGTGTGTGTGTGTATAATATGTATATAATTATATAATATTAATGTATGAATTAAATATATGTTGTATATAACAATTATATGTATAATATATATTACATGAGGGGATTTATTATAGAAATTAGATCCACGTAGGTGTGGAGAACAAGAAGTCCTATGATCTGCTACTTATGAGCTGGAGACCCAGAAAGCCAGTGGTGTAATTCAGTCCAAAGGCTGATAACTGGGGACAGATGGTAGAATCCCAGTTTGAGTCCAAAATCCCAAAAACCAAGGGTGCCAATGTCCAAGTGCAGGAGATGGATGTCTCAGCACAAGCATACAGAAGGAGCTCATCTTCCTCCACCTTTTTGTTCTATCCAGGCCGTCCACAGATAGTTCAATGCCCACCCACATTGGTGATCCTCTTTACTGAGTCTTCTGAGTCAAATATCTCTTCCCAAGACACCCTCGCAGACACCCAGAAATAATATTCTCCCAGCCATCTGGGCATCCCATGGCCCAGTCAAGGTGACATATAAAATTAACATCACACCAGGGAGACTTTTATCACCCAAATGGGGATATTTTTGAGACTGAGAGGAAGTGCTATTGATAATTATACCAGGACAACAAGCATAGAAAGGGCAGTCCCATGTCCACTGGGAGGCGTGGTCATAGACCTGACAACTGTCCCGTCAAAGCCCATTGTGTAGACATCTGCCAGCTCTAGCAGCAGAGGGGAGAGGAGAGGCCAGGGTCCCATATGGTCACACTGGCTGGGCATGACCCGTCCTTAGGGGACACATGTTCAGCAAGGGAGAGCCCCAGCCTACCTGGTTGTTTTATATTAACCCAAAGAGGGCAGAGTGAAAAATTCATGTGATTTTATGAGCTGAAACAAACCCTTACTTCCTGTTGCTTCGGCTGTAGACCCTTTTCCTTCAAGGAGGGCCTCCCTCTCCTTTCTGAGTTGAGGGTCTCTGCCAGAAATGTTGGGACTCTGTCGCCACCTTCCTGCAGCCACTAGAGGGTCACCTAATCAGTGCTGTGACCCATATACTCCATCAAAAGAAGCAAATTGTTTTTTCAAAAGATAGATAGATTTATTTATTTATTTATTTATTTATTTATTTAATTAATTGAGGGAGAGAGAGAGAGGGGGAACACAAGAGCAGGGGGAGGGGCAGAGGGGGAGAGGGAATCCCAAGCAGATTCCCCGCTGAGCGTGGAGCCTGACGCAGGGCTCAGTCTCACAACCCTGAGATCACAACCTGAGCTGAAACCGAGAGTTCGGACGCTCAACCCACTGAGCCACCCAGACTCCCTAAAGCAAATTGTTGTTGAGAAAGATCAAGGTTCTCAATTCTGGTGCCATCAGCATCAAGAGTGAACATGAGATCATCTTTGCCACCATCACTGGCCTCAGAGGGAGAATCATCTGCCACCAGGACTTATTCCTCCACTGTGGTCTCTCATGACTGAGACGACCACAGAGGCCTGCAGGACTGGCTGGGGGGTGGGGGGATGCAGAATATGCTCCCTAAACTGTGCAGGTTTCTGGCCGTGGGGGGCTGGGTTCTGGGGCACCCTCTCCTCCCTGTGCCGCAGAGATCCTGCCTGGAGTGCACCTGGCCCCCTGAGTGTCTTGGAGCTCCAGCAGCTGGAGGAGTCCTGCAGCTGCCCCGCCTCCCTCCCTGCAGACCCCGAGAATTGCTATGGGACCCTGCTCTGAGGTGGTGGCAAGTCCTTTTTTTTGCTCACAGAGGGACCATTCTGAGGCTGCCCCTTCACCCAGGGTGGCCCTGTGTCACTGATTGCCTGGGACAGTCCCAGGTACACCTCTTGCCTCGTTGTCTTGAGATAGCACCTCCTTTCATTCTGGCGAGGGTCCAGTTTATAGGATAAGTAACTGCTATCCCTCCTTATTCAGCCTTTGGGGGACCCAACAATGGGTGGTCTCCCTGCAATTTCCCTCGCTCCAGCTCTGGGTCTGCCTCCCTCAGCTCAGCTTGGGAGTGGGGAG
Organism: Neomonachus schauinslandi; assembly: GCF_002201575.2. NCBI lineage: Eukaryota > Metazoa > Chordata > Mammalia > Carnivora > Phocidae > Neomonachus > Neomonachus schauinslandi. Next base: position 134,674,087 of record NC_058412.1, read on the forward strand.
GAGGCAGGAGCCTTCCAGATGTTAGGAAGAGGAGGACAGTGTACTCAGCTGAGCCTCAGAGCCAGAGCAGGCTCAGTTCCCAGGAGGACGCAGAGGCACAGAAGGCCACACGGGTGGTGGGGAGCTTTCTAAGGAAGGGATGTTCAGGGGATGAGGAGAAACAGGTTTTAGGGAGGGCTGAGCCACTCCAGATGCATGTGCAGGGGCCTGGGGTGGGTGTAAATTGCTGAATTCCAAGTTTGGAGAGAAGCCTGGAAGGAGTGCCCCCAGTTTGCTGCTCACCCTAAATCCCAGCCTGGGGTATCTTGTCAGGGGTAAAGATGGAGGAATCAGAGGAAAGGAAAATGGCCTGGGATACTCCTTCCACTGGGGGGGGCAGGGCGGGGCACGGAGAAGGAACCCCCAGACCACATCAGCTGCAGGGCAAGAGAGGTGCAGACTGCAGAGAGCGGTGCAGGGGGAGGAAAAGGTGGAAGAGAGACAGGGAGAGACAGTGAGGCAAGAGGAGAGAGTTTGAGCGACCACAGCTGATGGAGACCCAGAGGTAGCAGGGAAGGAAAAGGGAGAGAGACAGAGAAAAGATGAATGAATGCACAGAAGGATGGACGGGTGGGTGGGCAGATGGATGCATGGATGGACGGATGGATGCATGGGTGGATGAATCCCAGTGAGTGCCCTTCTGCTGTTTCAGCTCCAGAGGCCAGGCTGTTCACAAAGCTGGCTCTCGAGGGACCCCCACCCCGCTTCCTCCCCACACCAATGGAAGACGTGGAGCCTGGTCCCAATCCCAACATGGTAGCCTTCTTGACTCAGTGTTCTTGCTATAAAATAGGTTCGTTTTCCCAAATGCCAGGGGTGTGGAGTGGGGGGGCGGGAATAACTGATTACTTCTAAACACTCTGGCATGTGGTTGGCCCTCCACCAGGTGGCTGTTGGAGAACTGTATTTTTAATTGAGATGTCATTTACGTATCCTAAATTCACCATTTGAAAGTGTACAATTCAGTGGTTTTTAGTATATTCACAAGGTTGTACAACCATCACCACCATCCAATTCCAGATCTTTTTCATCACCATATAAAGAAACCTCATACCCATTAGTGACCACTCCCCACTCCCCAGCCCCTGGCAACCACTAATTTGCCTCCCTTTTCTCTTCAGCTCATTTCTTTCTAAATGGAACCACACACTGGGTGGCACTCTGTGTCTGGCTTCTTTCACTGAGCCCAGTGGTCTCAAGACTCATCTGGTCATCATGGGTCAGTATGTCATTTCCCTTCACTGTCAAGTAAGAGCTTGTTATGTGGATGCATTCCGTTTTATTTATCCACTCTTCAGTCGATGGATATTTGGGTCGTTTCCACTTTTTCGCTATTGTGAGTTGTAATGCTCTCTGTCTCTCTCCCTTTTCCTTCCCTGCTACCAAAGTTTTTTGGTGAGACATGCGTCCAACTCCCTTGGGTAGGCACCCAGGCGTGCGATTGCTGGGTCATACAGCAGCTCCATGCTTAGCTTTTTGAGGAATTGCTAGACTGTTTTCCATGGTGCCTGCACCATTTTGCATTATGAGGATTTGTTTTTCACTATTGATCAATATCCCCGCAACGCTTTGCAAAGATTTTGAGGAGTCTTACCCTCATACCTAAAACACAGCGAAAAATGGAAGAAGGAAATATTGATTGTATATGGACAAATGTTGGCTAGAATGGCAGGTTGGGTGAGTTTTAGAAAACAAAGAGATCGGCTGCCTGCATGGTGCCCTTGCGGGCTATTTCCACCCCAACCCCCAAACATCAGATACTCTATCCATGCCAGTCACCTTCAGCCCCTGGGTTGGGGAACCTTGGACCAGCTCCACTGCATCCATCCTAGTGGCCACTAGAGGGCTCTCCGCCGATTCCCTGAGTCTCATTCCTGGAAATACTTGGTTTCTGAGTTTCTTTCTTTCCAATGTTGCCAGCCTTGCAATGCTGACCCCTAGTGCTCACCCCAAAACTTCCTCAGGGGACAGCAACAGGCTCAGACTCTTAACCTAAATCAGCATGTGGACAAAAGAGATGATGGGTGAGAATCTGACAGCTGGAGGCAAAGCTCACCCCAGAGCAGTCTGGCCTTGAAACCTCCTCTCTGTGGCCACTCCAATGACCTTGAACCTGTGTCCACCTCTGTAAGATGCTGAGAAGCAGGGCATGAGGGGAACCTGAGGGAGGGCATAGGGCCAGCACACAGCCACAGGAGGTGCCCCAGAAATGGTAGCCGCTGCTGTCTATATATATTTGCATTTGACTCAAAAAGGGTTTGGGGCGGTTTAGGGTCACTCACAAAATTCAGCAGCAGAAGAGACGTGACTCTGAGCTGGGCCTCGGGGTTCCCGATGACCAGAGAGACAAGACTGTGCAAAGAGAAAGGGAAGAGAGGGGCACCTGGGTGGCTCAGTCTGTTAAACATCAGAATCTTGCTATCAGCCCAGGTCTTGATCTCAGTGTCCTGAGTTCAAGCCCTGCATTGGTCTCCACACCCAGTGTCCTGAAGAAAGGAAGGAAGGAAGGAGAGCAGGGGCATGAAATGGGTCCCAGGACAAGGGACAGGGGGGAGAAGTGGACTGTTCTTGGAGAAGTCATCTCCAGGTTGGTCACAGGGCTGGGCTCCTCACATCCCAGAACCCCAGGTTGCTGCTCCGGGACAGCCACGGGGCTGAGTGCCTGCTCCCCCAGTATCAGCTCCACTGGACCATTTGGAGGGAGATTTTATGTGTGTGCAGGGAATGGATTTTTAGGATAAAACAAAAAACTTAAAAGAACTTAATCATTTCAGTCCCAGATCACTGCAGGGCCCATACTGATTTTCTTCTGACTTGGGTTTAGACATCAAGAATCTCTGCCTTTCACTTTCAGGAGGGAAAACAGATTCCCAGTGGCTAGGAGAGAAACACACACCCACACAGTGGCTCAGTGTACCTTCTCCAGATTCCATTCCCTTCTTCAGCTGAGCCACACGAAGTGACTGATACTTTTTGAAGGAATGCTGCTTTTCTCTTAAAAATCTATCGAGGTAAAAATCCATGTCATATAAAAGTAATCATTTTGCTTATTTCTACTTTTTAGAACATTCTTTATTCAAAGTTCATCTTAAAAGAGCAACTGTCACTAAGATTCCTTTGTTTTCTTTTCTTTCAGTTTTATTGAGATACAATTGACATACAGCGCTATATAAGTTTAAAGTGCACAGCACGATGACTTGATGTATGTTTATATTGTGAAATGATCACACTAAGTTTATTAACATCCATAATTTCATAGAGATACAAAGAAAGAAAGAGAAAGCAAGCAGGCAAGCAAGAAAGAAAGAAAGAAAGAAAAGGAAGGAAGAAAAAGAAAGAAAAGAAAGAAAGAAAGAAAGAAAAGGAAGAAAAAGAAAGAAAGAAAGAAAAGGAAGGAAGAAAAAGAAAGAAAGAAAGAAAAAGAAAAAGAAAGAAAGAAAGAAAGAAAGAAAGAAAGAAAGAAAGAAAGAAAGAAAGAAAGAAAGAAAGAAAGAAAAAGAAAGAAAAAAATGTTTTTTCCTTGTGACGAGAACTGTTAGGATCTACTCTCTTAGCAGCCTTTAGATATGCCACACAGCAGTTAGCCCTAGTCCTCATGCTGTAACAGCACTTGCCCAGGACTTATTTATCTTAGGGCTGGATGCAAACCTTTGGACCACCTTCCTCCAATTCCTGCCCCCCACTCCCCACTCCCTTTCTCTGGTCACCACAGATTTGATCTCTGTTTTTATGAGTTTGGCTTTTTGTTTTTGTTTTTTAGACTCCACATAGAAGTGAGATCACACAGTATTTGTCTTTCTCTGTCTGACTTATTTCACTTAGCATGATGCCCTCAAGGTCCATCCATGTTGTCATAAGTGGCAGAATTTCCTTCTTTTTCATGGCTGAAGAGTATTCCACTATATATCCCCCACATTTTCTTTATCCACTCATCTGCTGATGGGCATTTTGATCTCTTCCATGTTTTGGCTCTTGTGGGTGAGGTTGCTATGAACATGGGGGTGTGCATATCTCCTTGGTGTAGCGATTTCATTTCCTTCAGATATATACTGGATATATGTTCGGATATTTGCTGGATCATGTGGCAGTTCTCATCATACTCAGTGCTGAGAGCTTGGAAGCTCTCCTCTAAGACTGGGAACAAGACAAGGTGTCCACTCTCACCACCCCTATTTAACATGGAGCTGAAACGCCTCATCAGAGCAATGAAGCAAGGGAAAAAAAGCATCAGAATTGGAAAGGAAGAAATAAAATTATCTGTATTTGCAGATGCCATGATTTTATATGTAGAAAACCCTAAAGACTTCCCCCAAGATTATTAGATCTAATCAACTAATTCAATAAAGTTTCAAATACAAAATTAACCAGTATTAAATGTGAAGCTCCATGAATTAAACACATTCATAATGTTGTGCTGTGAACTACACCTCCAGAATGTTTCATCTTCCCAAACTCTAACTGTCCCCATGAAGCACTAACTCTCTATTTCCCTTTCGCCATTCCCTGGCATCTGCCCTTCCACTTTTGTCTCTACGAGTCTGACTCCTCCAGGGACCTCATATAGAATGGAATCAGGGAGGCCTGGGTGGCTCAGTCTGTCAAGCCTCCAACTCTTGGTTTCAGCTCAGGTCATGATCTCAGGGTCGTGAGATTGAGCCCTGCATCGGGCTCCACGCTCAGCAGGGAGTCTGCTTGAGACTCTCTCTCTCCCTCTCCCTCTGCCTCCCGCTAAAATAAATAAATAAATCTTTAAAATAAAAAAAAAAATGGAATCATCCAGTATTTGCAGGGCTTGTGTTTTTGCCTTGGTGGTGGTCTTGTTGCTTATTTCACATCATGGCCTCAAGGTTCATCCATGTTCTGGCAAGTTCAAAATTTCCTTCCTTTTTAAGATTGGGAATTTTCCATTGTATGGATAAACCACATTTTGCTTCTCCACTCATCTGTTTATGGACACTTGGGTTGCTTCCACATTTTAGCTCTTGTGAATAATGCTGCTGTGAACATAGGTGTGCAGGTATCTTCGAGACCTTGCTTTCAATTCTTTTCTATATATATCCAGAAGTGGAATTGCTTCTGGATCACAGGGTAATTGTATTTTTAAGTTTTTTGAGGAACCTGCATACCGTTTCCCACCACTGTGCCATTTATATGTTATACTGTGCAGTTACGTTATACATTATACAGGCCCACCAACAGTGCATGAAGGTTCCAGTTTCTCCACATCCTCACCAAGACTTCTTTTTTTTGTGTTTTTTTTTTCATATTTTTAAAATACAATGGGTGCAAGGTGGTATCCCATTGTGGTTTTGCTTTACATTTCCCTTATGACGAGTGATATCGAGCATCTTTTCATAGGCTATGGGCCATTTGCATGTCTTCTTTGGAGAAATGTCTGTTCAAGTCCTTTGCCCATTTTTGAATTGGGTTGTTTGTACTTCTATTGTTGGGTTTGAGGAGTTTGCCAGATATTCTGGATATGAGTAAGATTTGCAAATATTTTCTCCAATCCTTTGGGTTGCCCGTGGAACACCTTTGATTTGTGATTATGCTATCAGGTCTGTGTCTTACTCTCTCTTTCCCACCAAAGCTCAGGGGAAAGGAAACGTCAGGGAGACTATGACTGAGAATTCAGGCACAGCTGGAACCAGGGGCTCAGACAATCCATCAGTCCCAGTATACCTCCGTCTCTGTGATCCTCTGTCTTCCACGTTGTTGGAACTCTGAAGTATGTGATGACCTCCAGAATCCCAGACCATCCTCTTCAGGGCCAGTGGATTAAAAGGGCTTCTCTCTCCTAGTCCAGTGAAAGTCCCAAGTGTGTGCTTCCCTGGACCAACTTTCCTGACCAGTCGCTGAGGCCAGCTGAATGGACTAGACTGATTGGTCAGACTGGGTCTTGCGCCCACCTCTGGCATTAGGGAGATGTCTTGGCCCCACTGGTGTTAAGGAGGAAGCTGCCCCGGGGGAAAGAGAAATTTTATTACCAGCAGAAGGGGACAGAGGCTGCAAAACAGATGTAAGTGGGCCTGGGAAGGCAGTGGCCAGGGCCAACTCCTGTCCCCTATAATCCCAGCCTAGTGGGGCGTGGGGTCGATGTGTGGGTACATGGCTGCACTGTCATGTGGTGCATGCCCAACGGAATATGCCCACAGTGCTGGGGGCATGGACAAGCAGGAACCAAATGCATGGGGAGAAGAAGCAAGGGAGGCTGAAGGAAAGGCTTCAGAGAAGAGGCAGTGCTTAAGCTGGGTCTTGAAGGATGATTAGGAGTTCGCCAGGACATGCCCAGTGGGTTGGGCAGAGAACAAAGGCACTGAGACATCGACTGGGGTTTGAATCCTGACTCTTTCCCATCCTAACTTTCTATGGCAAGTTACTTCATCTCTCTGAGGCTTAGTTTCTTCCTCTAAAAAGTGGGGTGATCGGGCGCCTGGGTGGCTCAGATGGTTAAGCGTCTGCCTTCGGCTCAGGTCATGATCCCAGGGTCCTGGGATCGAGTCCCACATCAGGCTCCCTGCTCCTTGGGAGCCTGCTTCTCCCTCTGCCTCTCTCTCTCTCTCTCTCTGTCTCTCATGAATAAATAAATCAAATCTTTAAAAAAAAATTAAAAAAAAAATAAAAAGTGGGGTGATCATAGTGCCTCCCTATAGGAGCTGATGGAGGAGAAAATAGGAGGAAGCTGGGGATGAAGTTCTCATGTATACAGTGGAGATGATAATTGTACCTTCCTCAAGGAGTTGTCCTAAAGATTATATGAATATAAGCATACACTGGCACCTAGCGTTAGCTGCTAATTGTTGTTGCTATTGTTACAGAGTTCTAAAGATGAGGAGAGGTAAGGACAGGAAATGCTAGAAGTGGGCAGCCATGTACCCAAGGACAGGAAATGCTAGAAGCAGGTGGGTGGGATGCCCAGTAGCATCCAAGACCAGCCCTGCACTCAGCAGCCCTGTGGCCATGGACAATTCCTTCCTCTATGAGGTCTGCCCTTCCGCATCTTTGAAACGGACAGCATGATTGCACCTGGTCATGGAGTTGCTAGGGTTTGAACAGGAGGGTTCTGGGCGGAGCTGCACCTGGAAAATGCTCAGTGGTGGGGGTGGAGGGGTGTTGTCCCTCTGGGGCTCTGAGGACCTTTGCCTGTTACACTGAGCCAGTCAATCTGATGGTTACAAGGACCTCTCCAGATGATCCTGCTGCTGCTGAGGGTCCGGAGCCCATCTCGGGCCAGAGACTCTGCCTCAAAGGCAACCCCCCCCCAAAGTCAGCGGAGGCTGCTGGAGCCCTTTGAAGACTAGCTGGGGGAGCGGTTGTGATTGGTGGGAACTCTCAGAGGGACTGGGGGGCGCTGGCACAGTTCTAGTTCTTGAGCTAGTTGGTGGCTACGAGGGTGTCCCACATACAGTACGCATTAAGCTAAATAGTTATGGTTTTCATTTTATTTTTCACAAAGATAGACGATATATGTCATGGTGTATTAGCACAATGGCTTCTGCATCTTTAGCAGGTATAGTAAAGGCAGCCAAGGCGTCTCCCACCCTGGAGAGTCGGGCGCTAGCACCATCTAGACTCACCCGCGTCCCATTTCCCCCTCCGCAGGTCCATTTTACACCCCAGAACGCTGGCGCTCAGACGGTCCCACAGCGGCTCTTACTGGGCAGCCTCCTACGCCCTAATGAACTGCGGCTGCCCCTCCAGCCCGCTGTCCCTTTAACGCTTCCAGGGCGCCCCTGGCACTGAGTTCCCGAAACCCGGGCTGGGGCACCCAGCGGGTCGCGGGAGATCAAGGTCAAGGCGGCGCCCCCGCCCGGCCGAGGGGCGGGCTCGCGTGGTGCCCCGCCCGCGCCCGGCCCCGCAGCCCCGCCCCCGGCGCCCGCAGCCCCGCCC